>NC_083587.1:23315436-23612936 GCF_027579695.1 Neoarius graeffei
AACAGTGAAAAAAAAACGTTTAAAACTTCACTCATAAGACCTAAAGTTTGCTGCATGTGACGTCTTCTCAGGTCGGAAGTGATGCGAGTTATTTGCTACTAGCACACCATCTGTAGCTGACTAACTTAAAATGAACTAGCCTAGTTTTTCATAGTTAGCATTTCATTTCCTGTCAGTGAGTGCTCATGTTAAAGGTGCTGACTGCAAAGTCATCTGAAATTTTCAAATTTTTTTTTATTGTGCATGGCGTTTTCCTCTGTCTCGCAAAAACAATATCATGTGGACGAGATGTGATCATTTTGATGTCCTGAGGGTCGCTTTTCTTCATTTTGGGACTGTTTTCCTTCCTCTTGAGGTAAACAGTACGACCCTACGGAAACAGCCGAACGCAAGAAGCTTTAACTAATTAGCATAACTATGGAATTCCATCATGCCAAGATGGTGACGTGCAGAAAACATCATGACTCTGCATCGACCTCAGAGAGTTCCGAGTCGCAGGGACGTAATTTGTGGTTGACGTTCGTGAATAGATCCGTGAAACAAAAGACCAATACATCTTTTCTCTGTTACTGCTTTTGTGTTATCGTTTCTTTCTCTGTAAGATCAAAATATTAGGTGTTTAACTCCATACTCGCTACCGTGGAGTCGAGCTCATGCATTCTAAGGCTAAGATACATACCGTACATGTCAACCTATACGGAATGTCCGTATTTTATACGGATTTGATTCAATAAACGCAGTATACGGGCGTATAAATAAAGTTATACGGATTCTTTAAAAAAAACTTCAATATTTATTTCGAGCTATAATCAATTCCCACGATGATAAACGTACTGTACACCACAGACAGCCAGTAAAGAGTCTTATGAAATCGCGCGTTATCTTGTGGTAGCAAGACTTCGTTCCACTTTTGATCATGCGCACACCGCATTGCGAGAATCCCGCCAACCGTGAAGTCATAGACATATAAACATAGACGCCGCCTTCTGCGTAGAATCATACGTCATCCTCGCCGCCATATTGGATGGGGCAAAGTGGAGATTCTTCAGCCGTCTCTGGTATACAGTAGCCGAGAATAAAGATGCCTCATTCATGTGCTGCGTTTAACTGTACCAACAGGTTTACCGTCCAAACGAGATCACATGGGATTACCTTTCACAGGTGAGACTGGAAAAATACTTTGTATTCATTCTGAAGGTTTATTGTTATTAATATTGAATAAAAAGTAACTGGGATATATCATTGCTAATTATCATTCAAATTTTAGGTAAATTATTTTAATTTGCATCTTATACGGATTTTATAAGGGAAATACGGATTTTGGAGGTTGGTTATACAGGTTTGATTGACCAAAGGTTGACATGTATGAAGATAGCTAATCGCTAGTTAGAATGATTTAGCTATCTGTCCAGAAAAATGACACGCCATCTAACCTTACTCTATCTTGCAGTTGAACTCACTAGGCAGGCTTTCCTTTTCTGCTGGATTTTAGCTGGTGAGACAGCAGAGTCCGTCATGTCTGTCGACTTGTTTTGATTAGAAGTAGGTCAAACGCGGCCCAAGGTGGTCATGTGATATTGTTGCTCACTTGCTTTGGCAATCTCCGGAATCGTAAAATACGGGATGCTTTTAATCTCAGCAAAACATTTACACACAGGATACACAGAGTGTATGTGTGTGTATGTGTGTGTGTGTGTGTGTGTGTATATATATATATATATATATATATATATATATATATATATATATACACACACACACACACACACACACAGCAGCGAAACATCTCGAAACTCCAACAGCAATAGAAATAGAACATTTTGCCTAGAATTCAACTTTGCAGTCAGCACCTTTAAATAATCATGATCTTGGGGTTGTCGTGGCTCAGGTGGATAAGGCGCCATACCATAAATCCGGGGAGCTGGGTTCGATTCCGACCCAAGGTCATTTCCCGATCCCTCCCCGTCTCTCTCTCCCGCTCATTTCCTGTCTCTACACTCTCCTATCCAATAAAGGTGAAAAAAAGCCCAAAAAAAATCTAAAAAAAAAATTATAATAATAATCGTGATCTCAATATTAAAATAATTATGATTTCCTATAAGCCAAGCCACCCTAACAGCTTTCGTAACATCCTAATTAGCTACACCATATACATGATGCAGCTAAATATGGATGTTTTTAAAAGGTAGAACATTTCCCAATCCTGATCCAGATCTTGCAATGAATTAATGAAAGCAAAACTGGCGACATGGAAACACAGTACTACACGTGACATGATGTATTTAATGGTTAGCGTTTATGGCATGATGTTTATCAATATGTAAGGAATAAAACAGGATGGAGTGTGCAGTTACAGGACAATACATCGACAGCAAGGTGGTGTGATGCAGTCTGATGTAAAGCGAAGTTACAGTTTCCAAACAGAAGTTGATCATTTTTCCACAACAAGGTGTCGGTGCTAACCATTTTAGTGACATTTAGGACGGCATGGTGGTGCAGTGGTTAGTACTGTCGCCTCACAGCAAGAAGGTTCTGGGTTTGAACCAGAACCTCCTTGTGTCTGCGTAGGTTTCCTCCAGGTGCTCCAGTTTCCTCCGACAGCCTGGATCAGGGTAACTGGCTACTCTAAACTGCCCATACGTGTGAATGGCTGTTTGTCTCTGTGTTAGCCCTGTGATAGATTGGTGAACCCTGCCTCTCGCCCAAAGTCAACCAGGATTGGCTCTAGCTTCTCTCGCAATCCTTGCAGATAATATAGCATAGATAATGGATGAATGGATGGATGGATAGATAGATAGTTACAGTTAATGTGGAATATCGGCATCCGTTCCAGTTAGCAATTTCATTGTAGCATGTATAAACAGTCATTCCCTCACCAATCTCTCTTTTTCATTCACTTGAAATGAGTTTTTTTTTTTTAAATTCAGCTTAAGTTACTAAAAATTGTAAAACCGTAAACTACACTGTCTTGAAGACTTTCCCATGTTGGAAAACTTAAATACAGTAGGATACCAGTTTTTTAAACTAGCTTTACCTCTGACTCGTACAAAATGCTAACATTGGAGACTCCTTCCAGAAAGTTTCATTAAATAAAAAAAAAAAAAATCACACATTTTAAATCTGTTGATGCGGAAAAGTTGTGTTCAGTATATGTGAATTAGTTCATATTTAAAAAAAAAAAGAAAATTAATTACATATTAGAACAAGGGCATTATTCTAAGCCTTGTAGGTGGAGCTACTGTCAGATCTACCAATCAGATTTGAGAATTAAATGGCACCAAAGATTAAGCGCTTATCTGGTACTAGAGCAGTGTAAGGAAATGGATGAAAGAGAGAGAAAGAGGTCCTTCACTGTGTGTGAATTATGGATGCAACTCGAGAAGTGCTTGCTCAGCAGTTCAAGTTCTGCGCTAGTAGCCAGAATGCCGTGAGTTCAAATCCCAGGACTGCCAGAGATGCCCTTGACCTCCAAGCACTCAGGTCTATTCTTGCCTCACTTGTTTGCTACTCGGGATAAAAAGCTTCTACCGAACGTAAATGTAAAATGATTGTGTGCACATTTGGCACAAACAGCTGGAACGGACCTCTGTTTCAACACCAGCGTTCTTCACATCAGAGCCCACACAAAGGCAGATAGAGCTTCCTGAGAGGAAAGAGTTTAAAAAAAAAAGGGAAAGAAAAAAAAAAGCAGAGCTGTGTTGGCAGCGGCCTGTTTCCTGCGTACTACTAAAGTTCATCTCTGCTTTGTCTAACATATCCCACAATCCCTCAGCATCTCTTCTTATCTCTGGTGCTTTTAAATAACCCCAAACCTCCCACAGGGAACGTTCCTCAAAATCTTGCCACCAAATTAGCCACTGTTTACTGATCACATCTTGGCATCTCTACATCAAATGACCCTTAATCTCCATCTTAATGGCTGTGGCTTGGGCTCAAGGAGAGAGAAATTCTGGGAAAACGGTGCACTGGTGGCTGTCAGGTGAAATTTCTCTTTGTGCTGATTGGACATTAGATTTTAGTGTCTGCTCCTTCACTTCTCATGACGTTGTAGATGTGAGAGAAACGAATCCAAAGGTTCTTCTGAAGGCCAGAAAAAGATAGAGGAGAACTGTGGGCGGAAACAGAGCGCAGGGGAAAATATGGCTCGGAGAGAGACGAGAGGATGTACAGAACGAGATGGCTTTCCTTCCTCGATGCGCTTAGATAAGCAGAGGCTGGCATGGAGAGCGGCGCTCGCCTCCTTCCTGTCCCTCCGATTCAGCCGCTTATGGAGGAAAGAAAAAACTCAAGTGGCTCCAATTAGGGCACTTCTCTTGCCGAGCTGACACCAGCAGAGTCTATTGATGAGGCTCGACTGGATAACAGAGTGCTATCGTCAGAGTAACGTCTTAAACAGTGGAACTTTCCAGAACACTGACTAATCCTGTTAGAGTGCCAAGTTTTGGAGCAAGGCATCCTGAAAAGGCATTTTTCCTGTCAAGGCAATATGTGCTGTCAAATTGTGTTTGACAACAACAATTTTCCATTTACTTCAAATATAATTTTTCAGCCAAGATGTGTTTGGTGCCTTTAGTCGTCTTACGAATGACAGTCTACCTCGCCCATAATCCTGGCCGAATTTTCATACCTTTGTTTCAACAACACTGTTATGTTGCGTAATCTAACCTTTGAATCGATTAAGTCAAATATTTATCAGTTCAAGGCCATCTCGAGAATCACTGACAGTCTTCTCATATTTTCAGTGCCAAGTCAACACGAAGACATTTTGTATAACCTTTTTTAAGCAATATTTTCCGATCTAAGAGTGCCAATAATTCTGGTGGTGTTGTAATACTTGAGTGTGATCTCAAAACCACTTTTCGAAGGTCTCCGAGTCGCCCACGTTTTTACTCGGTCTTGTCTCGGTCATAGAAGACTCGAGATTTTATTTCAAGACCTGTCGAGACCACGACTGTCCGGATTTCACTAAATTGCTTGTGTATTGCCTGATTTATTCGTTAAAGCAGATATGCAGAACCTTTATTTTTAAATACATTTCTGAGTGGATAGTATCTCCATCCTTAACTCTTACATGCTGCATAAATGGGAATTTTAAAAAATATTTTTGAGAGTTAAAATCGTCTGCAAAGTTGGCATTCGAGCTGCCCCGCTGAGCCAGCCAGCCCTGAGCGCGTGACGTCACAGCAGGAACCGGTTTTAAGGCCGAGGCCTTTGACAGCTATAGACCAAAGTCATATAAATAAAAATTTATGGTGAAAGTAAGAAATACCGTTACCGACTCGCTCAACTAAGACTGATTTGACTTCATTGATTGTGGGTTGACTCTCATTAAAACAGGATGGGTGTTATAACTTATGCAACATACATCTACATGCATGCATTTTCACTGATAAAACGTAAAAGGCTAATTAAATAATCAGATGAACTGAGACAATCACATTCTGAAGCAAATTAAATTATCTTATACTGGTTACTTAAACACACAATACAAGTTACATGTATTAATCTAAATACAGGTAAACAATGTGTTGTTTTTGCTGTTTTTTTTATCCAAATGAGAGTCGGAGCTTACCCGTCTGTGTTCTCGCTTCTTGAAGGCCAATCTTGTGGCCGATTGTTTTGAAACAATCTGACTTTCAGTTGTTCATTCAGTTCTCCGTTCATTCGCTTCTTCCACGTAAGGGTGAGATGGCAGCAATATCCAGTGAAGCAATCAGACGGCTGCTCCACTCATTCTCCATTTTCTCCATACTGAGTACTCCGCCATTACTGCTCGGCTCAGGCAATTACTAAAACCCAGGACGGAACGGGACGTCACCGGTTTTAGCAACAACCGCGGGGAGGTCACTGCCCGAGCGATATGTTCCATCCCATTCTTTCCAGGGTTTTAGCAACAACCCTCGGCTCACACTCCGGGAGGACTGGTGCAACTGAACTTTTCTTTTTAAAAAAATTAAAAAATGCTTTCCTTTTCTTGTTTTCTTTTCCTTTAATTGTTGATACTGCACCCTCTTTCAATACAGGCTTATAGCCAACGCTCCTCAACAGATCAGAGGTTTTGTACAAGTCTTCAGTAAAATACGCAGAGCAGAGGAGAGACCACTTCGTAGGCGCCCAATGTGCCCGTGAATTTCTCGCAAAATGCGTCCAAATCTTTGCAGTTTGAACATTCTTGGGCCATGAATGCAGCATAAATCCACCTTCTGTCGTGTTGCTGCACCCACCAGCAACACATCTACGTGGCATGGTGATAAATTAGCTCAAAATGGAGGATCGGAGTTGCAGTCAGCTCTGTGTTTTAGTATAGCGGAAATGGCGATGAGACCGATAGACTTCCTGCTGTGACGTTACAGACGCCAAGGTCATTCACTCAGACCGCTACCTATATAGATCACTTTAATTGTAAAAATTACAATATTAGATTTATTGTTAATGCTTAAAACTGTTCCTGTGCCATTCTTGAGGTCTCAAGGCATTTATAAACAAAAGTGAGGCCATGGCTCTGCGTATATGCTTTAATGTCGTAACTGTGATTGGATGTAAAACTTCCTGCTTCAAATGCAACCAATAATGTGATTCTTCGCTAATTCTAAATTTTTCTTCCTGTTCACAATGGTCACCCCCTCTCCGACCCCCACTTCATATGCACTGGTCTGGTCCTGGATCAACCTCCCCCTGCCTTGGTCTTGGTCTTGACTTGATCTCATCCCCTCAAAGTCTTGGTCTTGTCTCAGTCACGATAGACTTTGGTCTTGGTCATGACTTGGTCTCGGTTTGGGTGGTCTTGACTACAACACTAAATTGTGGAGCTGACTGTTTTCTCATTCACGTATAATTCTTACTTCAAACTTTGAGAGGCGGAGCCAAATTGCACCAAAATCCTAAAGCACCCCAGCAAATCCGTGTGAAGAACTGAAGGACTTTGGGTGAGCATTAAACGTTGTAGCTCCAGTACAAAATGAAGAAGAAGAAGAAGAAAAAAAACCACAGACAGACAGACAGACAGACAGACAGACAGACAGACAGACAGCAAAGCCCTTGGATGACTGATTCGATCTCCAGTGAGTGAAAACAATCTGGTTAATTTGATATTACAAACTATTCTTTTAGTTACCGTATATATTGAAACACACTCTCACTCACTCACTCACTCACTCACTCTAATACATATATGGTAATATGGTCTCACAGGTCAAGATTATATCCTAGTAACTGGAAGATTGCGAGTTGTAAACCTCAAAGTCTCACAAAGATCCAGTGCACTGTGCCATTTTTTTTTTCCTTTGGAAAAAGGATGCCAATAATTATAATTCTGGACAGCACCATCTATATCTATATTTCAACACTATCTATATTTATTCCTAAGTAAAGTCAGCACAAGTCCCTTTCTGGAGGAGATTATTCATCTTTCTCTAATTGGCTGTTCCACAAAAGAACATTAACATCAACAGTCAGAGGAAAAAAAAAAAAAAACCCAAAATAAAACACTTTTTCTTCCAATTAGAGAAGTTAGAGCTGCACTCTGCATGTGTGTTATCTTTAAAGCACCAAGAGAGAAAGCTGAGGTTTTTGGGAAACGTTCAGAATACAGTGTAGATTTTCCCAGCATGCACTCGTCCTAAAGCGTCTGATCCACCATCCAATTTTCCCAAATCGAAGATGTTTTCTGAGATGTGGATTTGCCCAAACTTTGATCTGCGTTATTATAAAACAAGTCCCGAGGGAGGGTTTTTTTTTTTTTTGGCTTTTCCGTAGCATGTTGTTTTTGTCTTTGGCATCTTTTTCATTTGGGAGAAAATGAGACAAACTGTGCGTGTGGGCGAATGGCTCAACTACAGGCCTCTGAGAATTAATCTGGGATGTGTCACTGAGCTCAAATATTGGCTCCCTCTCCCTCTAAACTGGGCTGGTTTGGTGAAAACACAAAGAAAAAGCTAAATGTCAAAGCGCTCTAGGAACATTTTTGTTGGCAGAACGTCAGGTTTACCCCCTCACATTTTCCCCCCTGTAGTCCGGAAAAGCCAGTGCCTGCCTGGTGAGGATGTGTGGAAAGAAACGAATGGGCTCTGACTCACCGTTTCTCTCGCTCATGCTCCAGCTTCACGCGCAAATCCTGAAAACAAAAAAAACAAAAAAATAAAAACGCCGGACAGAATGAGTGAAAAACAAGGAATGATATCTATCTAGCTATTCCAAGAAAAAGTGCGTGAACATTTGTTGATTTTACACAATAGGTTAAGTAGTTGTTTTGTTTTTTAATAATTGCATCATATATTCATTAGGGATGCATCTAGACTACTTCTGTAGCAGAAAGCAGAAGTGTAAAATTCTTCGTCATGTTCAATCCTACCCCCTAAACTGGTGTCATGATAAACAACTAACCATATCAGAACCCTTGATCCGGAAAAGTCAGAAGATGATTAATTTTCTGATGGAACTTCTGATATAGTTCCAGCTCATGCTGTCGTTTCGTGTTAATACATTATTGTTTCTATATTCACAGCTGACACACATGGACTTACTGCGTATAGCAGATGGTTGCCGAAAATAGATTTTAAAAAACCCTGCTAGCTACGATGACAAATGATGAGAGGAACTAACTTGCTTCGTGGACAGGCCACAGCATTATACGTGACTATAAATGGATAACAACAAGCATGACGTCCTTTGACAAATTTTAAAAAAAAAAGAGAAATTTCTCTGGTGGAGAGGAACAAACCACTTTGGGATGTGTTATTATTGGAAAATAATTAACTTCAGCATGGTAACAGGTGGTGAATCAGCTTCACCACACCAGCCTGTCGTTGATTATTTTTCTATAACAGCACACCGTGTCTCCAAAGTGCTTTATTTCCTACATCCTGAGCAAATTATTATAATAATAATAATAATACTAATTGGTGTATTTCTACTCCTTAAACAACCCAAAATAATGTTTTTGGGCTTTTTTATTTTTTTAACCAGCAAAGTTAAAATTCTTTGTTCATTTGTAAAGCTATGCCAGGAGTTGGAGTTAATTAGCTTACCAAGATGGCATGTTCTGCATCGGGGGGCAAAAGAAAAAGGTGTTCTGTGTGCATTTTTTTTTTTCCCCAAAGCATTTCATTTGGCTCTCGGCTCTTGATTGAGGAAGTAGGTGCTGAGGTAATGCAAGATGCAAGAGAATGAGGAAAGGCTCGCCCATAGAAGGTAATGTTGCTCAGTGCGCGTGTCGTTCTTCGTATTTTCACACCCACACGGCACAGACTCTTCCACTTAAAAGGCAGTTACAAGACCTGACGTTGTAATGGTGCCATATTACTGTGGACATGCTGTTCTGTTCAGCGCCACTTTCAGCTTTTTTGGATTTGCATTTTTGCTGCCTCGTTCCTGAGGGTCACTGCGGGACTTCAAAAATTGTGCGCGCGTGCGTGTGTACAGAATTTTTGCAAGCCATTTATCCTGCAGCTTCCTGTGTGGAGAGATTACGCAGCAAAAATAACAATGATGAAACAGTACTTGCAAGTGGTACTTCAAACAAACACGCAGCAGGATGTAAAAATGGCCCAATCTTAGACGTGTCCTGTTCAAATCTGCATCCAGAATGCACTTGCTTCCGCAGAAACACATTATACATTCACAACAGATGAAAGCTACCATCCATGTGGTATCAACTTAGAAAATGGCAGCTGGAAGAGCTTAAACCCCTCACACTCAAAGAGCCACAGTTACAGCCTTGTTCAAGACCCTTAACCACTCACAACTATATCTCACTTTGGATTAAAGTATCAAGTGCAGTTGCATGCTGGCTAAAGCCTCCGTTCAGACTACTGTACATGTCCTTGTTGACCAAATCCATACGAGAACATGTGAGAAATATTAAAGAATGTACCAAAAGTATTGACATGCATATAATTATGGTGTTCTGGTTGACTTCCAGTTGGCTGAACACCGGTGCGTTTGGTTGCGCTGCTCAATAGGACCGTCCTTCACTTGTTTTTACCGAATACCATCTCAAATTAAAATCATGGTCAACCTCAAAACACTGTTGTGGACCCCACTCGATATCATGCTGTCCTCCAGTACCATTACACCAACTGAGACACTCACCGGCTGAACTACACCGATTTTGGTCACACTATGAACGTCCGAGGATCTTCAGTTCCATTGAGATATTCTTCTTTGGTCTCCAAGGTACATCCATCGCGGATCTACAGGTTTGGTAGTGGCAATGCTGGGACTGTCTGCTCCATCTGGTCTGCAGGTTCACGTCACCTAAAGAGTTCTGACCGGTGTGTAGAAAGGTGTGCTAGAAATCAGCTGTATACACGCACACGACTTGTCATACAGTGGTGCTTGAAAGTTTGTGAACCCTTTAGAATTTTCTATATTTCTGCATAAATATGACCTAAAACAACATCAGATTTTCACACAAGTCCTAAAAGTAGATAAAGAGAACCCAGTTAAACAAATGAGACAAAAATATTATATTTGGTCATTTATTTATTGAGGAAAATGATCCAATATTACATTTCTGTGAGTGGCAAAAGTATGTGGACCTTTGCTTGCAGTATCTGGTGTGACCCCTTTGTGCAGCAATAACTGCAACTAAACATTTCCGGTAACTGTTGATCAGTCCTGCACACCGGCTTGGAGGAATTTTAGCCCATTCCTCCATACAGAACAACTTCAATTCTGGGATGTTGGTGGGTTTCCTCACACGAACTGCTCGCTTCAGGTCCTTCCACAACATTTCCATTGGATTAAGGTCAGGACTTTGACTTGGCCATTCCAAAACATTAACTTTATTCTTCTTTAACCATTCTTTGGTAGAATGACTTGTGTGCTTAGGGTCGTTGTCTTGTTGCATGACCCACCTTCTCTTGAGATTCAGTTCATGGACAGATGTCCTGACATTTTCCTTTAGAATTCGCTGGTATAATTCAGAATTCATTGTTCCATCAATGACGGCAAGCCGTCCTGGCCCAGATGCAGCAAAACAGGCCCAAACCATGATACTACCACCACCATGTTTCACAGATGGGATAAGGTTCTTATGGTGGAACGCAGTGTTTTCCTTTCTCCAAACATAACGCTTCTCATTTAAACCAAAAAGTTCTATTTTGGTCTCATCCATCCACAAAACATTTTTCCAATAGCCTTCTGGCTTGTCCATGTGATCGTTAGCAAACTGCAGATGAGCAGCAATGTTCTTTTTGGAGAGCAGTGGCTTTCTCCTTGCAACCCTGCCATGCACACCATTGTTGTTCAGTGTTCTGCTGATGGTGGACTCATGAACATTAACATTAGCCAATGTGAGAGAGGCCTTCAGTTGCTTAGAAGTTACCCTGGGGTCCTTTGTGAACTCGCTGACTATTACATGCTTTGCTCTTGGAGTGATCTTTGTTGGTCGACCACTCCTGTGGAGGGTAACAATGGTGTTGAATTTCCTCCATTTGTACACAATCTGTCTGACTGTGGATTGGTGGAGTCCAAACTCTTTAGAGATGGTTTTGTAACCTTTTCCAGCCTGATACGAATCAACAACGCTTTTTCCGAGGTCCTCAGAAATCTCCTTTGTTCGTGCCATCATACACTTCCACAAACATGTGTTGTGAAGATCAGACTTTGATAAATCCCTGTTCTTTAAATAAAACAGGGTGCCCACTCACACCTGATTGTCATCCCATTGATTGAAAACATCTGACTCTAATTTCACCTTCAAATTAATTGCAAATCCGAGAGGTTCACATACTTTTGCCACTCACAGATATGTAATATTAGATCATTTTCCTCAATAAATAAATAACCAAGTATAATATTTTTGTCTCATTTGTTTAACTGGGTTCTCTTTATCTACTTTTAGGACTTGTGTGAAAATCTGATGATGTTTTAGGTCATATTTATACAGAAATATAGAAAATTCTAAAGGGTTCACAAACTTTCAAGCACCACTGTAAAGGCCTCTGCATGCTCTTGCAACAAGGCTTTTGCAGATAGCTTTTCGCAGACAGTTGTAATTTATCGTTGAGCGGGGAGTAATAGGCGTGCGCGATGTTATTCACCGCCACAACGCAAGGGGGCACGAAGTCGCGAAATCGCTAGGAGTAGTTGGTGGGTGTGGTTAGTGGAGTGTTTATCCTCCGGTTACTTATAATGACTAGAACTGGAGTCGTATAGATGTACGTACTTCCTCACTTCCTCGATCAACCGCTCTTCGTGCTGCTCCATCTTCGCTCGTGTTTTTAAAAATGGCGGTCGTGAAAACAAACCAAACCGGGAAAGTAGGGAAGCGGAAGTACGTGTACAGCGGATGTAGAGTGGACCAATCACAGCCCTCTTGTCTGCGAGGCTGTCTGCGAGGCTGTCTGCGGTGGTCACAATTTTTGGGAGGTGTGCGCAGAGCGTCTGCAAAGGGGGGGGGCTTCGCAGACGCCATCTGCGACGCCATCTGCGAGGACTGGGTTGTCAGCATAAATTGGCCTCAAGTCCATCTGATCTATCACCAACAAATCCTGTCTGATCGACGACGACTTCACAGATCGACTTCAAACTGATCTGATGGAAACCTGGAAGCCACAGAATGATCTAGAGCTAAATTCAGCAGGATTTGTTCCAGGAGAGGCGACTAACCTTAACCACAACAAACTTATTCACCCACTTCATTTCATTCAGACAAATGTCCAAAGTCCACTGAACATGTCACACCATTGCTGATTCACCTACAGTCTTCAACAGCAGGACTACTGACACTACCAGCCATCACTCTCTGCACAGTGGGTGCCAGAACTTTTTCATATACTGCATGGAAACTTTGGAACTCACTTCCCTCTCACATCCACATAGTGGACTCTGTTACAGAATCCAAAACAGCTCTTAAAACCCATCCTTTTAAACTAGCTTACTCACTTCACGCACTGCAGTGTATTCTACTATCCTGATTTTAACTCAATGCACATTTATGCTTTGTTGCTTATTGCAGGTTTTATTACTGATTTTATGTGACTTCGAGGTCCATGAAAACTTTACTTCTAAAAACTTTGTGATAAATTACATAGTAAGCTGTTCACAAATCTAAAAACAACATGTAGAAATTTAGGCTACATCCACATGACAACGGCAACGAGATTTTATTAAAAAAAATATCGCGTCCACATGGGCAACGGATCAGTAAAATATCAGGTACATATGGCAACGCAACGCTTGCTGAAAACGATGCAATACACATGCCACACCTCTACATGCGCTGTAAGACGGTCCCATCGGAGACACCAGAACAATAGAAGAAGTAGGACGCATGCGCATAAACCCCTTCCTCTACCCGGCGTGAAGCACTCACAGGAACAAGCACACAACAACAAGAAGAAGATGGCTGCGACTATGCGAGGAAATCGTGCCTTCTGTGTGTACAAATTAGTTTTATTAGTGTGCATAGTTTTATATAACTTAATTTTCTTATTGTGTGTGAACATTTTGAAAAGCATTTTTATATAATTTATATAACTTTTTATATCGTGTGTGAACATTTTGAAAAGCAGTCTTATCCAATAAAAAAAAGAAATTCAAGAAATGGTTCAGTTACTTGTTTATTTAAAAGAAAAGCTGTATGCAAAAGTGAATGCAATGCAGTGGTTCATACAAAACAGCGAGAGTGCTGCTTGTTCTAGTCATGTGGTTGTGACGTCATCGTAAACAAATCCGTTCTACTCATCCAGACGACTTCGCAATGGCTCCGTTGCCAGATTTTTCCACTCTGGAACCCGTTCTCGTTTTGGGGCACCCAAAACGCCGGTGCCGTGTGGACGCCAGGCCGAAACGATAAACAATTTTATCAGATTCACCTGAATCCGTCGCCGTGTGGACAGCCTCTTCGTTGATGAGAAATTGCATTGTCAAATGTTTGTCCAGATAAACAGTAAAATGTTTGCTAATTAAACAAATTACACTGTAAAAGACTGGCGGATGGTCGTAGAGCTGAATCGTGAAATGCTCATTGATGAAATGTTCGCAGTTGACGTGCAACACAGGAAAAAAGATCCTTAATGGACTGCACCAAGTAGCCATTTTCAATGCTAATGGTACTCCAAAAACAACCCACAACAATCTGTCGACGTTCTAGGCTGTAGCTCTTAAATTGCAACGCGGGATTGAAATATTTTGTCAAAGTAGCTGTATTTTAACTAATTTTGATCAATCCATTCTGTTTGCGTATGGTTACTCTGTTTGTTTATTTGCAAGGTGGCCACGAAGGAAAGAAAATATCAGACATAGTGTGTTGAAAATGTCCATGTATGACACGTGGATGTAGAAAAAGTTCAAGCTGTGTTTGGAAGGGATCACGAACTATGAATTTGTGGAGGTTTTGCTGCACAAAGGGCTAACAGAGTAGCGACAATGTGCTTTCAAAACGCAGGTAAAAAACAAACAAACAATGAATTGGATTATGGGAAGGGTGAGCCAGCCCCTTTAATCTTCAGCCAGTTGGATCCTGCATCAATTATAATTTGGTTGGATTAAAATTTTTTTTTTTAAAGCATAACTCAAACTAGAACAATACTCGGTAGCGTGTGTACCTCCGCTAAGCCACGTAAAAACAAAATAAAAAATCAATTGAACCATGGATAACAGTAAAGCTGTACACCAAATTTAATCAGAATCCATTCACTACTTTCTGAGTTATGTTGGGAACAAACAAAAAAAATCCTGGCTCCGCATACACATCTGGATCAAGGATGCACATACATATTCGGATTTGTAACAAAACCTAAATCAATTGTTCCTTGACTCATGGCTCATCTTTCCTCAAAATTTCATTAAAATAAATGTTCGCTACTTGTTGAGTTACATTGGGAACAGACAAACTAACAAACACAGGCGAAAACATAACCTCCTCCAACAAAGTTGGTGGAGGTAATGAGTAAATGTACTGGATTAAAATTGGAGCTTGAATTGATGTTGGCTAACTAGTTAGTATGAGTTAAAGCCAGACTGCCTTTCAGATTTTTCAAGTTTAGGTCATAAAAAGAATTTCCCTCGACACCCAATTATTTTTGTTTGGTGGACCAAAAGCTACTGACTTTGAATCACAGACTTCCAATTTTATTAGGTTTAAAAAAAAAAAAGAACAATTAATGAATTTATCTCCACTTGGCCCTAAATTCTCTGCTATTTTTTCCTGCTTCACCATGACCCAATTCAAGATACTACGTCATGCATCACGTGGTGGGCTTTCCCTGTTTGCGCAAGGCATTGTGGGATACAAATTTGAAACAGGAGAGAAAAATGGAGGATGTCAGTGTGCAAATGAAATGTGAAAGACTGACTACAGTAATGGAAAGCGAGAAGAAATACATGTTATTTACCAGCTGGGAGGTCCATATCGTGAAATACCATGACCGAGGTCTTGAAAGTACTGACCGAGGTCACGATATTTCACCATACGGACCGACCTTAAGCTGGTAAATAATATATATATATATATATATATATATATATATATATATATATATATATATATATATATATATATATTTTTTCTTTACCAAATTCTAACAGAAAACGAGAGCGCCCGAAAGGGAAAACGGAGCCGAGCCGCCATTTTGAATCCTCATTCACGGCTGTAATGCAAATGGCTTCCTCCTCGGTATACAAGTGCACTTCCATGGCAGGAAAAAAAACTACATTTTGCCGCCTATGTAGTCCCCTATTTATACAAAATTGAGTCATTCAGGATTCAGCCATGTTTTTGCTCGGTGTTAGCAACAGTTTTTATCTTTCTCCTGAAATGTTTTCTTTTATTTCTTCTTCCTCAGGGTAGTAAAACTTGCTTTCGCTGTGAACACTGTCGTTATCGCTATCCATGATGTAAAATTAATGCTATTCTCCTGAGAAATGCTGGAAAAATTTAAGATTTTTGATAATCTTATAAATAAATCTTATAAAAAAAAAGATAACTGTTGACCAAAAAATGCTACTATGTTTGTTGTTGTGAACGAGCGAGTCGCCAGAGGTCCATAACCGGGGTCCCTATCGTAGGATACGGACCCGCTTGCCAGCCAATCAGAATGCAGGATTTGATGGAAACCGGACCGCGAAAAAAAAAAGATGTTGTGAAGGAAAGGAAACGCAGGACCAAACTAATAAATATCGGCGGTCAGCGAGCACCTCGGTGTGATCAGCTGTTCGTTTAGCGACAGAATGATGGAACTGTCAGTGCACGCTCAAAGGTAAACCTGCGCATGCGCACACGGACTTCCTCTGTCTGCACGACGCGAGCGATTTCATGCACATTATTTGTTTTAATCCCTTCAAATTAAATAACTTCCCAGTCACAGAATGGCCTGATATTTTGTGAGATAATACAGAAATAAACATACATCACAATGACCACATTTCAGAAGGAACTAAATTTCACCGATTTTATGAAATCGAAAGACTGTCTAGCTTTAAATCAGACCTCTTACTAACATAACTAACTGCTAGCTAACTTACTGTATCTTCCGATATCTACACGAACATTAAGCAAAACACTAACTACCCTAGAGCTGGCTAAAGTGTTCCCGAGATATTGTTAAATTTCTTTGTGTGCTGTCTTTCCATAATTTTCTTTCAAACTGGATTGCAAAAAAATAAATAAATAAATTTTTGGTATGTTTTAGCTCGATAACAGTTTAGTTACATTATACCGTATTCTAATTGTGAAAGAGCAATTAACTTTTGGGATCCGGCTAGATGCTGCTAATAAAGTGCGAGTAATGTTTGTGTAGTAATTAATCCCAGGTACCTGTCTGTAGCTGGAGGTCCTGCTCTTGGGTTTGTGGCTGGTGCTGCTGTTGAGCTGGTAACAGCAGCGCAGGGCTGCCAGGTCCTGCATGATAGAGTTAAGAGCCTCCTCATCATCTGTAACACACACACACACACACACACACACACACACACACACACACACACACAGTGTTAGTACCATACAAACCACCATCAGTGTGCACGGTCAAGTGGTCCTGTTGGAAAACAGACATAGTCTTTCTGGACCTGAACAGAATGTAATATTTAATTTATATATATATATATATATATATATATATATATATATATATATATATATATATATAAAAACAGGATAAAGCGGCTAGAGATAATGAGATGATATATAGTGCCAGGGGCATCATTTATAAATCATCTTAAATCATCCGCCCCAAATATAGTCAGTGTACAGACAGGAAATGTGGCGCACAAGAAACAAGAACCTATTTGGCAGGTGAAGTAATTAGTTTTATGCAATTTTATAGTAAAATAGCAAGTGCAAAAAAAAAAAAAAAGTGTTAATATTCCTTTTGGAAGAATATAAAATTGATATCATAATTAGTGATTAACAATATAGTCACATCCAAATTAGTAAAAATTGGTTTGAAAGAATCTGTCCATCTAGCCATCCCTTCATCCATCCCTCCCTCCCTCCAACCATCTATCCATCCATCCCTCCCACCCTCCATCCAGTCCTCTATACATACATACAGTCCTCTATACATACATCCCTCCATCTCTCCATCCATCCATACCATCCTCTATCCATACATCTTCATCGATCCATACTTCCCTCCATACATACATCTCTCCAACCATACATATATCCCTCCATCCATACAGTCCTCTATACATACATCCTTCCATCTATCCATCCATACATTTCTCCATCCATACATACTGTATATCCCTCCACCCATACAGTCCTCTATCCATACATCCCTTCCTCCATCCATCCATCCATCCATCCATCCATCCATCCCTTCATACATACCATACTTCCCTCCATCCATACAATCCTCTATCCATACAGTCCTCTATCCATCCCTTCATACATCCATCTCTCCATCCATCCATCCCTTCATATATACATACTTCCATCCATCCATCCATCCATCCATCCATCCACCCATCCCTCCCACATCTTTTTTTTTTACTTCATTAATTTGATTTCATCACCCTTACATAAAAAACACCAACATAATTAAATAAGACCTCCCCAGGAAAAGTGAAGGTACTGTACATAATCAGAGTTTCAGCTCCTATAAATCTGATGTTGCATGTCACATTTAAACAGTGGTGTTTCAGATTGAAATTCAGACAGCACGAGACCTGCCCTCAGGTGTGGGACGCACTGCACGCATACTTCTAGAAATCATTTAATTGGACGATGATGAAGTTTCGCCGAGATATGAATCATCAAAAATGATTTATCATCATATCCAGGAACGAGATGAGAGAAAATCTCCAGAATGTTTTCAGATACAGGATCGTACCGATAGCCATAGCACTAAGGGACAAAAAAAAAAAAAAAATCTCCATGAAACAGCAATACTGATTTCAGAGGCACTTTAAAGTCCCTAATATGGACATGTTGGTTTGAATGCTGATGTTCTGTCATGAGCAGAAAATAGGAATTTGTATCTATTTGCATACATGTTCACGGCGGTGATATAAACATGTCCCACTTGGAAACAGGAAGCAGGTTGTTTTATAGGGATTAAAAATAGAACCAGTGCTTGGATGATGTACAACTGTGGTGTGTCTACACAGCGGCAACAGGACCGGTATTTCCACTTCAGATTCGATCAGTGGATTTTCTACAACAAAGCGGCTGTGTTTCTATAACGGAGGCAGCAGCTTTGTCCTCGGAGATCAACATACTTAATATAAAACTTTTAGCCATGATCTGTCCAAATCACAAATTTGATCTCAGTACGAAAAAAACAAAAAACAAAAACATGGTACACAATAAAAATAATATAATGAAATCTGTAAATCAGCTGAAGACTGGAAAAACACTAGGCAACATCTTTAGCAGGCGGCACGGTGGTGTAGTGGTTAGCGCTGTCGCCTCACAGCAAGAAGGTCCGGGTTCGAGCCCCGTGGCCGGCGAGGGCCTTTCTGTGTGGAGTTTGCATGTTCTCCCCGTGTCCGCGTGGGTTTCCTCCGGGTGCTCCGGTTTCCCCCACAGTCCAAAGACATGCAGGTTAGGTTAACTGGTGACTCTAAATTGACCGTAGGTGTGAATGTGAGTGTGAATGGTTGTCTGTGTCTATGTGTCAGCCCTGTGATAACCTGGCGACTTGTCCAGGGTGTACCCCGCCTTTCGCCCGTAGTCAGCTGGGATAGGCTCCAGCTTGCCCGCGACCCTGTAGAACAGGATAAAGCGGCTAGAGATAATGAGAATGAACATCTTTAGCTGCTAACGTCCCATGAACTTGTGCACACACTATCCTCAGATTCTTGTTCTTTGCTGAAAGGAGCATGAGCTTCTCCTTTTATTGCCCATCTGACTCAAGGGCCAATGATTTCTGCATTCTGAGATGCTTTTCTGCTCATCACGGTTGTAAAGAGTGGTCATTTCCCTCCAGAATCGTTTTTAAATCTCATCTTTTAACAGCTGAGAAAACAGAATAAGCTTCCAGAGTACGCATCTTACCCAGAGATGCCTTGTATGTAGAATAGTACTAATGATAGTACAAGAACAAACAAAAATAAAATAAAAAGCCGCTTCCTTATTTTCCCCACTTTCATTTCAACATGAAAAGGAATGAACGCAGCGTACGAGGACCTCTTTCGATGATGGGCTTGTTCAGCTTAGTGTTTGAACACTCTCGACGACGAGGATAATCTGTGCAAAAAAATAAAGAGGTGTTTAATAATGCAACACACGCACCAGGCTAGATAGCTGTGAAGCATGACATGCTTTTATATCCACAGGCTTCAAAGAAACGGCCACAGTGAGTCAACTGAATATATTAGAGCAACAAAGTGGTTTTGTTTTAACCAGCCGCAGCTGAGGAGAAGCCCTAACACCCCCGTCAACAATTAAAGTGAAACTTGGATAAAAGTCTGAGAAAAAGACCAATTAATTCTCTTCAAAGCTGAAGATGCTTTTCTGCTAAACTTGTCGCACGGCATGTCTTGAATACATAACATTCTCGGGAAGGTTTTTTTCTCTTCCGAATCCAGAGTCGGCAGTCTGGGAAACATTTAAATAGGGCATGTGTTCAGCGCCACCTTGTTAGGCTCCAGCCAGCGAAAGGAGAGCAATCATGCAAATCACCACATCGTGAATTAACATATCAAGTGGGCTTAATGGAAGCAATTAGGTGTGTGTAGTGTTTACAGGCTGAGTGGAAGGTCATTCACATCCGATGCCCCGCTATGAACAAAACAGACTTGAGACTCAACACATGACGCAGGAGTCAGTCCCATTACAGGAAAATCCTCATTTGCTGCGTTTCTTGCTTCCAGTATTGACATTAGCATCCGGAAAGCATCCTGCAGAGTGGACGGTACTGACTCATGGTGGTGGATGGTCAGAGATGAGTTTTGCTCCGATTCCAAGAACTGTAGTGTATAACACCCATTCACACCTCCACACAAACATGTCGGGAAGGTCAGCTGAGGGACACTTGAATTATTTTCCCCATTTCTTCACCGGCTCCTTCTTCTCCCTCACCTCTTCTCTCTTAAATTTACAGCTTCGGTAGAGTGATCAAGAGCGAGCTGCTGATTAATACAGCGCATCTCAAAAACAACGTGGCAGATGATGGATGTTCAAATCATCTAGATGATGTGCCATAAAATTTTTTTTTTAAATTAAAAAAAATAAAACACAGGCTTGGAGGCTCCCTAAATCATGAGCTCTCATAATAATAATAATAATAATAATAATAATAATAATAAGGGGCGGCACGGTGGTGTAGTGGTTAGCGCTGTCGCCTCACAGCAAGAAGGTCCGGGTTCGAGCCCCGTGGCCAGCGAGGGCCTTTCTGTGCGGAGTTTGCATGTTCTCCCCGTGTCGGCGTGGGTTTCCTCCGGGTGCTCCGGTTTCCCCCACAGTCCAAAGACATGCAGGTTAGGTTAACTGGTGGCTCTAAATTGACCGTAGGTGTGAATGAGAGTGTGAATGGTTGTCTGTGTCTATGTGTCAGCCCTGTGATGACCTGGCGATTTGTCCAGGGTGTACCCCGCCTTTCGCCCGTAGTCAGCTGGGATAGGCTCCAGCTTGCCTGAGACCCTGTAGAACAGGATAAAGCGGCTAGAGATAATGAGCTGAGATGAGAATAATAACAAGAAATGAACCTACCATGTGCAGTCCATGCACGTCCAAATATCCTAATGGTTGCACATCCTAATGATAGTTACCTAAAGTCCATACTAGTGGTTGTCTAGACTAGTTGACTATTTTAAAACTAGCCAATTCTACAGTCAACTACATCGTCGATAAAACTACACTGGGAAAGTATAAGAAAAGATTTTTTCAACTTTCTTTTCCTTTAATGCAACTTTATCACTTTGATAATCACTTTGGATGAACTGCCAAGATGTCAGGTCTCTACCGTTTTGGTTTTTAATCCCACTGATGCCCACTCACTCCTGAATTTTTTTTTAGATCTGAAGAAAATGTAAATAAAATCCTTGCATTTGTATCCGTCATGATCGGTGTGATCCAATCCCACTCGGATGGTTTAGTCACATCAGCGGCGCCTGTTGGCTCATTGAGGGTGGGGTGGGGGACCACAACAACAAACCTCTCAGCATACTCCATCCAACTCATTGCGCTATAAGGGTGGCTCTGTTGATGGACGTGAGCTTCCATGCTGCGCACTCTCAATGACTTCTGCTGAAATGGCAAACTTTCAAAGAAACAGCGCATTGACTGCGGCGATTTATTTCTTTCCGTTGTTAACACTGTTTCATTGGAGCCCAAGCTAGAAAAAACAGCTCTGTTATTACTGGTCGACTCATAAACATGAACCTTGCAAGTAATAAAGTAATAGGCATCGAATGGATTTCAAAATTAGCCACAGTTGCTTTAAAAGAGATCTCAGAGATAAGAAAGCACTATCCGCCCTCTTCTACATACACGAGCTGACAGATGCCAAGGATTGGTTCTTCTCGCTGTGATTGGCAGGGAAGACTAGAGACGGCAACGCTATCCCTCCCACACTGACAGCACTGCCAATTTCAATTTCACCCTCTCAGACTCCTAGCTGCCGAATTGTTAGGATTCGAACTCGCGATCTCCACACGGCAGGACGAATGGTTCGTTTGCGCCACACGGGAGCTTCTCAAATGCAATTTTTAACCCCTAAATGTTACTGTTGTGATGCGGTTTGACCTGAAATGTTGTCATGGATGTGCAGATTAATCCTGAAACTTGGTTGTGGTGTGCTCTTGTTTTGCTGGTTCGCAGTGTGTTCTCTTAGACACTGATGTAATCCTCAGTGGCAGTCAACGTCTCTGGTGTGGTTTGAGTGGGAGTTCTGTGTGTGTGTGTGTGTGTGTGTGTGTGTGTGTGTGTGTGTGTTCATGCATACATGCGCGATGTCAGTGACTTATTTATTGGCAGCGGCGGTCATTCAGCTGTACTATTTGTTTGGTATCCTTGACTGCCGAGCGATAGAGTGACCATCTGTACTGAGAGAGAAATGATACAGAGAGAAAAAGATTTAATGAGAGCGAGAGGGAGGATATGAAAGAGAGATTCAGAGGAAAAACGAGCGGCAGAGAGGAAAAAATGATAGAGAGAATAAAAGTGTCTGTTGTGCAGCGTTTATTGACGTTTGCTGAAAGAAAGACGGACTCTACTCTTCCTCCTGGTCAACAGCTTGGCACTGTTCAATTTAGGTTACTTACAGCTTTCTTTTCTGAACAGAAAACTGCAGTTGTCGATGTACTAATCCCATGGATTTGTTTGATTTTCCATTAAGCACGTCAAGTGCGCCTGATAGCGGCACTCTATCATCATTCCATTGTGACACACGTGGCAATTTAAAGCTCTGCTGGAGCGTGTAGTCTTCTGTATTTCAGTATTTTCAACACTGAATTACAAACAAACTTTACTAAAAAGTCAAATCCCAGTAACTACTGTCAATTTTATCAAGATATTTTCCAAAGTTTGAACGTGATCTCTTTATTACAAGATAAAACGTCCAATACGCAGAAAAGAGAAACAACAGTCTAGATTTAATATCCAACACAAATAAGTTCTTCCTTTGATTTAGCCTGTTTTGGACGTGCGCCGTTGCTATGGATGCATATACAAGGCCACGCCCGTCCTCCTGACAGCACTGGCTTTTAAAACCAACAGGCCAGTTACATTCACCAGCCTCTTTATCAGGCACGCCCCTTCATCCACATGCTGTTCGATGCAGTTCTCTAATCAGCCAATGCCTTTACAGCAGCACAGTGCATCAAATCATGCAGATACAAATCAAGAGCTTCAGTTAAATGTTCACTTCTTCAAACATCAGAATGGGAAAAATTACAAAAAGTGTGACTGACTTTCACTGTGGCATGGGTGTTGGTGCCAGGTTTGAGTATTTCAGAAACTGCTGATCTCCTGGGGTTTCACACACAGCAGTCTCTAGAGTTTACACAGAATGGTGCGATAAACAACAACAACAAAAAAACATTGACTGGAGTGACAGTTCTGTGGGTGGAAACAAACACTTTGTTGATAAGAGAGGTCAGAGGAAAATGGCCAGATTGGTTCGAGCTGCCAGGAAGGATATAGTAACTCATAGCAACTCTTTACAACCGTGGTGAGCAGAAAAGCATCTCAGCATGCAACAGCAGAAGCCCAAATTGGGTTCCAGTCCTGCAGCCAAGAACAGGGATCTTAGAATCAAGAACAAGGTCTTATTAAAGTGGCTGGTGAGTGTAGAATGGCCGACAGAGCCACGCCCCCTGATAATAATAATAATAATGAAATTTGTATCATTCTGTAGAAGGATCTAGCTCTTGTTGAGAATGCAGAGAGGTCGCACTTCCTCCAAGGTCAACACTGCATTTTATTTGCATAGAAGTTTTACCTGGTAATGTTAACATCAGTCGTTTCACCTATACTTCACTTGAAGATGGCATTTGAGCTGTTTCCACAAGCAATATTATGTAACTGTGGCACAAAAGGACGTCCGATGGAGGCTTCGCTCGCCATGTCATCCACATTGCAGCTGGGTGAATTCCACAGACAAACACAGTACACAACCAAGCTTGTGCTTGGTCGTTACAAATAAGGCGTTCCCAAACCCATTTGTTCAAAAAGTATCGCGTAGGTATCTTGCAGATATCTTTGTCTTGAAGTGACTGAAACTTGAATGGCGCCACCTACAGTACTGAAGCACTTGTACTCAAAGGCCAGTACAACACAGCAGAGAGAGTATGCGAGCTTGTAAACTCATCATTGTGGGTTCATCTTGTAGAGTGAAACTCATTACTGAGATAATTTCAAAGGTCATTCTTTTTGACAAAGCAAGTCAAAGAGCACAGCTGGAACATTTCAGAGCACTTTCTCCGGATTGCATCATCTCACACTGTGTGTGTGTGTGTGTGTGTGAGCGCTTTGTTCAGGTTGAGTGGCTTGAAGGAAGTAGTGCGAAGGGTTGGACTGAATGGCTGAATGGAGACGCTAAGGGGATTTCCCCAGAATGACATCAGTATGAAGGAATTGTGCAAAACTAGCAATATGAGCACAGCATAAGCTCACCGTTTATCTCCGCACAAACAATATGCATCATCACGTATACGCATGAGCACAAACTTTCTTCTCAGCCTGATTCATTCTCCATATCTTCATCAGTTTTGAACTGCTGCTTTCCACACAAAGTTGCGTCTCTACTAGTCTGGCTGCACATGGAGTAATGTGGATGAACCAAGTGTTTAGGTGTGTGTGAGATTTCGGTGAGCATTACGCAGTACAGTGAGTAGGCACGTGCTGAGAAACAATTCCTCACTATACAGCAATCAAAGCTTCATGAAACTAGAAGGGCTACCTGAAATTAGAGTGCATACCTCCACCAAGGCACGTATTTGCAGCAAAATCTAATTAATTGTTCCTTGGCCCATGGCCCACCTTTCCTTAAAATTTAATCGAAATCCATTCATGACTTTTAGAGTTACATTGGGAAAAGGCAAACAAACAAAACATAACCTCCTCCAACAAAGTTAACAGAGGTAAAAAGCGCCAATGTTCAGTTTAGTCATATGTTCCGGTTGCCTGGAATTGCATCATACCATCACATTTACTCAACATTTGTATGCATGTTTTACTCCAATGACAACAAAATATGTTGGTTATCTGATGCTCTGACAATGTATATGGGTACTAGAATCTTCAGACTAAAGCAGACAAATATCTAATGAGAACATTACTTACTACAGGGGGAAAAAAGCTGTGACGAGGAAGTGGTTACAACCAGATGCTCCAATATTTGAAGATTGGTTAAAAATTATTTGTGAAATTTACACAAATGGAGAGACTAATCTTTTCTATAAGAATGCAAATAGAAAATTTAGGGGAATATGGTCAAAGTGGATTGGGTACATCATTTTACAGAGACCTGACCTGCTTTAAGGGAAATTGCCATTTTCAAAGGACTATGAGGAGCAGACTTTTATAGATAAATGAGTATGTGTGACACTGTTTGTGCAATTGTTCTCAGTTATGAACAGTAAAATGGAAGGGAGGAAAATAGAAGGGAGACCAGCATTATTTTGACTAAGTTTAATGCTATTATTTGGGTTATACCTGTATTATTATGTATTTTTACAAACTTGGACTGTGAATGACCTCCCTAATAAAAACAGAATTACAAAAAAAAAAAATCAATCCTGAAACTATGGGTGTGTTTGAAACGGGGGGAGCATGTCTAACAAGTCAGCGAGGTATCCAGAATCGTTTGAAACTGATCAAAGTCTCATTCCCCATCTTCCAACATACCTTCAATCTGCCCCAGTTGAAGGCAACATTGATGCACCTTCAATGATGCTTATTGCCTGAAACCTGCAGGAAGGTAGATCTCCAGGAACAGGGTTGGTGACCACTGGTCTAATGGATGACACTATATAGGGTCCAAAGAGGCAGTGATCAACCAATGCTTGCTACCTGGGGAGCTGCAGTTACCCAACCAAAAACCTATGACCCAATCAGAATCAATTTAAGTCCCTCCCATGCCAGGATCTGGTCTTCCCAGGCAGTCTCCTGTCCCAGTACTACCCAGCTCTTTGAAGCACATGGGTGCGGTGCCGATCTCCAAATACGTCACTTGCATTAAAAAAAAAAATGCATCAAAATCATTCATTAATCTTCAGTAACTGTTTTATCATGGTAGGGTTGTAGTGGATCCAGAACCTATTCTGGGATCACCTTGGACAGGATGCTAGGCTTTCTATTGCAAAGCACCATATACATATACTAGTGCATGTCAAAATATTGGAATATCATGAAAGTTTTTTATTTTCAATAATTTAATTCAAAAAGGTAAACTTTTGTATATTCTATATTCATTACACGTACAGTGAAATATTTCAAGGCTTTTTTTTTGTTTTAATTTATGATGATGATGATTATGGCTTATAGCTCATGAAAAGCAGAAATCCAGGATCTCAAAATATTTGAATATTTCTTCATTTTGAGTTTGAGTAAAAAAAAAAAAAAAAAACAGTATAAACACCGAAGTGGAGATATGGTATTTATACAGTCCAGTTCTTTCTCTCCTTAACCCAGGTAAGATGCTTCTGAAGCTGTCTCTGGTTTAGGAGTGGCTTCATATTAGGAATACGACAGTTGTAGCCCCTTTCCTGAAGACGTCTGTGTGTGGTGGCTCTTGATGCACTGACACCAGCCTCAGTCCACTCCTTGTGAAGCTCTCCTAAGTTCTTGAAATTTACTTTTCTTGACAATCCTCTCAAGGCTGCGGTCATCCCTGCTGCTTGTGCACCTTTTCCAGCCAGCCTTTTCAGCAATGACCTGTTGTGGTTTACCCTCCTTGTGCAGGGTGTCTATGATCGTCTTCTGGACATCTGTCAGTCAAGTCAGCAGTCTTCCCCACGATTGTGGTTGTGTGTACTGAACTAGACCGAGAGATGAACAGTATTATACTGTTTTATTCAAACTCGAAATGAAATATTCTAATAATTTGAGATAATAGATTTCTGATTTTCATGAGCTATAAGCCATTATCATCAAAATTCAAACAAAAAAAGCCTTGCAATATTTTACTTTACTTGTAATGAACTTTTTCATAATATTCCAATATTTTAAGATGCACTAGTACAGTGGTTCCCAAAGTGGGGGGGCGCGGGGCGCGGATGGAATGAATGAATGAATGAATGAATGAATTACACTGCTAGCATAACATGGAGAAGTTTTTGGCGGGGGGCACGGGGCTCCCACGTAAACGCAAATCAGAGGATGAAGCATCGCCAAATGTGCTTCCAAAGCAAGTTCATTCCAAGGCAAAGACAAGAAAATATGACGACACATATCTTGTCTTTGGCTTCACCTGTACAACAGTGGGTAATGAGGAGAGACCGCAGTGTGTTGTCTGTCTTAAAGTGCTAGCTTGTGACAGCTTGAAGCCGAACAAGCTTAGACGCCACTTGTAGACAAAACATCCAGAGCACAAAGACAAGCCAGTTGAGTTTTTCAGACAAAAACTCGTAAACTGCCGTGCTCAACAGTCCCTATTTACTAAAGCTGCATCCGTGCCGGCAAATGCTCAACTCGCCTCATATAAAGTTGCCTACCGAGTGGCACAGTGTAAAAAGCCACACACAATAGCAGAGGAATTAGTACTTCCCTGTGCTATGGACATGGTATCAACTGTGCTTGATGACACTGCAGCCAGCAAACTAAGGGCTATTCCTCGGTCAAACACCACCATCGGCAGGCGCATTTATGACATGTCAAAGGACATAGAGGAGCAGCTTAATGACAAAGTACGTGACAGCCGCTCTTCTCTTCAGATGGATGAAGCCACTGACAGTAACAAAGACTGTTTATTAATTACTTACGTCAGATTCATAGATGGAGATGACATGAGGGAGGAATTGCTTTTCTGCAAAAAAGTTACTGGCAGAGCCACAGCAGAAGAACTGTTTAAAATCATTGACTCTTACTTGAAAGAGGCCAACCTGAAATGGGAGGACTGCGTGGGGATCTGCACTGGCGGGGCGCAGGCTATGGCTGGGAAACGGGCAGGGCTGCAAGCGCTCATCAAGTGCGTCTCCCCCAATGTGCAGTGGACGCACTGCATGATACACCGTGAAGCACTGGCATCTAAACAGCTGAGTCCCGAGCTGAATGATGTAATGACCGACGTTATTGCCACCGTCAACTACATCAAAACACGACCTGTCAAAGCCCGGATTTTTTCGGCACTGTGCGAGGAAATGGGCTCTGACCACACAGCTGTTCTGTTTCACAGCGAGTCCTGATGGCTGTCACGTGGGAAGGTGCTGTCCAGGGTCTTTGAACTGCGAGATGAAATCCGCATCTTTTTGAAGGAAGAGGGCAATGATCTTGCCCACAAATTTTACTGTAACAAGTTCTTCATGAAACTTGCATACCTCTGTTTCTGAAACTCAATGAAGCGAATTTGCAGTTGCAGGGCACAAATACACACCTCCCACATCTGGCAGATAAAATCACATCATTCACCAGAAAACTTGAGATGTGGCTGCAGCGAGTGAAGGTTGGAAACGTGGACTCATTTGAGAACCTGAAATCATTCATTGAAGACAACAAACTGCAGAACACAGTGATCCCATGCATGAAAGCACACATCTCTGCCCTTCAGAACCATTTCCAGAAATATTTCCTGATGTAGGATCCCAAAGAATATGACTGGATCGGTGACCCCTTCAGTGCAACACCACCTGCCGACTCCAGCACGTCAGAGGAGGAGCAGTTCATTGATGTCACCTCTGATTCAACAATGAGGCTGCAGTTTCAGTCAAAGACACTGGCTGCATTTTGGATTGGAGTGGAGAAAGATTACCCACTGCGAGGTAAGAGAGCCCTGGCCATACTTCTTCCTTTTGCCACATCCTACCTATGCGAGAGAGGTTTTTCTCCTGTGGCCTCAATCAAGACAAAATACAGATCAAAGCTGGACATTGAAAATGAACTCAGAGTGGCAATCTCAAACCTGCAACCCAGATTTGAGAAGATCTGCAGCATGAAGCAGGCCCACACCAGTCACTGAAAAGATGCGAGGATTAAAGGTGTCATATTTGCACAACAAATCTTTAGGTTTTTGTTTTTTTCTTCTCAGGGAGTTGGTCATGTTTTAAAACCCATTTTTGCAGAGAGGCAATGCTTGAAAACTGCATTGATAATGTTGAATATTAAAAAAAGAAACCTGTTACACAGTTAAGGTGCTTGAAAACAGTTATACTTAAAATAATTATACTGCAACCTGTAGTTTATGGCAGTTTACTTTTATTTGTTCAAAAAAGGTTGAGGTTTGTATTAATAAACTGCAATGGAGTCTGAAAACAAAATATGTGTATGTGTGTCCCGTTTATCTTTTTTTTTCCTCTTTTTGTCGGGGGGGGGGGGCGCAAAAATTTTCTTATCTACAGTACCAAAGGGGGGCCCAGCAGAGGAAGTTTGGGAACCACTGCACTAGTATATACAGTGTCTTGAAAAAGTATTCATCCCCCTTGGTGTTTGTCCTGTTTTGTCGTATTACAAGCTGGAATTAAAATGGATTTTTGGGGGGTTAGCACCATTTGATTTACACAACATGCCTACAACTTTAAGGGTGCAAATTGCTGTTTTATTGTGACACAAACAATAATTAAGATGAAAAAACAGAAATCTGGAGTGTGCATAGGTATTCACCCCCCCAAAGTCAATACTTTGTAGAGCTACCTTCTGCTGCAATTACAGCTGCAAGTCTCTTGGGGTATGTCTCTTAGCTTAGCACCTCTAGCCACTGGGATTTTTGCCCATTCCTCAAGGCAAAACTGCTCCAACTCCTTCAACTTAGATGGGTTGTGTTGGTGTACAGCAATCTCAAGTTATGCCACAGATTCTCAATTGGATTGAGATCTGGGCTTTGACTAGGCCATTTCAAGACTTTTAAATGTTTCCCTTTAAACCACTCCAGTGTAGCTTTAGCAGTATGTTTCGGGTCATTGACCTGCTGGAATGTGAACCTTCGTCCCAGTCTCAAACCTCTGGCCGACTCAAACAGGTTTCTCTCCAGAATTCCCTGTATTTAGTGCCATCCATCTTTCCTTCAGTCCTGACCAGCTTTCCTGTCCCTGCCGATTAAAAATATCCCCACAGTATGATGCTGCCACCACCATGCTTCACTGTAGGAATGGTGTTCTCAGGGTGTTGGGTTTGCGCCACACATGGCACTTCCCATGATGGCCAAGATGATCAATTTTAGTCTCATTTGACCACAGAATCTTCTTCCATGTGTTTGTGGAGTCTGCCACATGCTGTCGGGCAAACTCCAAACGTGTTTTCTTAAGCAATGGCTTTTTTCTGGCCACTCTTCCATAAAGCCCCGCTCTGTGGAGTGTATGGCTTAAAGTGTTCCTATGGACAGATCCTCCCATCTCTGCTGTGGATCTTTGCAGCTCCTTCAGTGTTATCTTTGGTGTCTTTGTTGCATCTCTGATTAATGCCCTCCTTGCCCGGTCTGTGAGTTTTGGTGGGCGGCCTTCTCTTGTCAGGTTTGTAGTGGTGCCATATTCTTTCCATTTTGCTATAATGGATTTAATGGAGCTCCCTGGGATATTCAAAGTTTGGGATATATTTATAACCCAACCCTGATCTATACTTCTCCACAACTTTGTCTCTGACCTGTTTGGAGACTCCTTGGCTTTCATGTTGCTTGCTTAGTAGTGTTGCAGAGTCAGAGTCCTTCCAGAACAGGTTGATTTATACAGACATCATGTGACCTTAATCAACTAATTATGTGACTTATGAAGTGAACTGGTTGGACCAGCTCTTCTTGAGGGGTTTCATACCTATGCACACTAAAGATTTATGTTTCATCTCATTATCTCTAGCCACTTAATCCTGTTCTACAGGGTCGCAGGCAAGCTGGAGCCTATCCCAGCTGACTACGGGCGAAAGGCAGGGTACACCCTGGACAAGTCGCCAGGTCATCACAGAGCTGACACATAGACACAGACAACCATTCACACCTACGGTCAATTAAGAGGCACCAGTTAACCTAACCTGCATGTCTTTGGACTGTGGGGGAAACCGGAGCACCCGGAGGAAACCCACGTGGACACGGGGAGAACATGCAAACTCCACACAGAAAGGCCCTCGCCAGCCACAGAGCTCGAACCCAGACCTTCTTGCTGTGAGGCGACAGCACTAACCACTACACCACCATGTTGCCCCAGATTTGTGTTTTTTAATCTTAATTATTGTTTGGGTCACAATAAAACAACAATTTTCATCTTTAAAATGGTAGGCATGTTGTGTAAATCAAATGGCGCTAACCCCCAAAAAATCCATTTTAATTCCAGCTTATAATGCAACAAAACAGGACAAACACCACAGGGGATGAATAGTTTTGCAAGACACTGTACACACACATATACTCAGATTTACTAGCAATCCACCTGGTGGTTTCTCAGAGGTCAGAGGAAACCAGAGAATCCAAAGGAAACACACTTCGACACAAGGCAAACATGTGAACGTCCACATGGACTGTAACTCGAGTTCAGGCTAGAACCACAGTCCATGACCAGAGGAAGGGTTTTTTTAATTGCTATCTGATTGGTAGATAGATAGATAGAAACAGTGCTGGTTATTCCCATATCAGCAGGATGTTGAGTCACATGCAGTGATGAACCAGTGTGTGGACTGTGAAAGCAAGTTCCAAATGTCGTGTTGCTTAACAGTTAAATAATTGCCCAAGAAGATTACAACATCCAGTCAGTGTCAATGTACAGTCAAAAAATAGCAAAATTCAACACTGATAATCACGAACCATGATAAAATGTTCGGCAGTTATCATGATATGACAAAGTAACACGGACACATCCCTCCTGAATGTTTGTACTATATTAATGTTAACCTGCACTTCCCTGATATGATGGTGTAGTTAGATAAACAAGTCCCTTACCTTGCATGTTTCTGTGTTGTCCGGGTCCATTGTGAAGACCGTCATCTGGAACATACCAAAAAAAAAAAAACCCAGGTCAGGTTTCACACTTGGTCATTATAAAGATGAGGACAAAGCATGGCGACGTCTCTACTGTGCTGAAAGCTCGCATACCTCGGGCTAAGAAATTTATCATCATCAAGTCACTTCACTCTGTCTTGAAAATGCCTCTGGGACGGTCATGTGACACATCTTGGCGCTTGTCTTGGTCTCTAACTGACTCGATGGAAAATGGATGTTGAGTGAAGATATTGGAGTGCTTATGTTTTAAGATTCCACGCATTCCCATACTCCACACCAAATGGCCATGTACAAGTCTCATCTCATCTCATTATCTCTAGCCGCTTTATCCTGTTCTACAGGGTCACAGGCAAGCTGGAGCCTATCCCAGCTGACTACGGGCGAAAGGCGGGGTACACCCTGGACAAGTCGCCAGGTCATCACAGGGCTGACACATAGACACAGACAACCATTCACACTCACATTCACACCTACGGTCAATTTAGAGTCACCAGTTAACCTAACCTGCATGTCTTTGGACTGTGGGGGAAACCGGAGCACCCGGAGGAAACCCACGCGGACACGTGGAGAACATGCAAACTCCACACAGAAAGGCCCTCATCGGCCACGGGGCTCGAACCCGGACCTTCTTGCTGTGAGGCAACAGCGCTAACCACTACACCGCCATGTACAAGTGCAACAGGATATTCAGGTCTATACATCTGGAGTTAGTTATGTTAGAAATGATTTATTAGCAATCAATTATTGATGCACCTACTACTACGCCAGTGGCGTATTAGTTTTAGTTTGCACAAAACACATTCATTTATGTTTGTGAAAGCACAGTTTGTATGAATTGTCCTACCATTATTATTACCACGTGGTGGCATGATGGTGTAGTGGTTAGCACAGTCGCCTCACGGCAAGAAGGTTCTGGGTTCAAGCCCAGCGGCGGATTTCTGTGTGCATGTTCTCCAGGTGCTCTGGTTTCCCCCACAGTTCAAAGACATGCGGTTAGGTTAATATGGGACGGCCTTGGGCTGAGGTGCCCTTGAGCAAGGCACCTAACTCCCAGCTGCTCCCCAGGTGCTGTTAGCATGGCTGCCCACTGCTCTGGGTATGTGCGTGCACTCATTTGCTCACGTGCATGTGCGTGTTCACTGCTTCAGATGGGTTAAAAGCAGAGAGGAATTTCACAAGCGCGTCATGAATAAAGTTGTTGTTCTTCTATTAGTTATGTTCATATAAAGATTCAATGGGGTGTTGCATTGCGATTGAGAGTTTAATCAAATTCAAAGGGGTGGTGTCAAAAAGTCAAAACTCCCTCCCACGCCAGGATCTGGTCTTCCCAGGCAGACTCCTGTCCCGGTACTAACCAGTCTTTTGAGGGATATCGGGCAGCACCGATCCCCGTTTCAGTAGCCCTCGGCCTCTTGCCTATTACATAGCTAAGGTTACAGTTTTGGGGTGGGGGGTGTCAGTCCTCTGGTAACTGCGAAAGTTTGACTCCCCATTCACATCTGCATTGCAGCATGCCTTGCCAGATGGCAGTAGGTACCATTTTTATGATGGTCTTTAGTATGACCCGACTGCGACTAGAACTCGCAGTCTCCTGCTCAGGAGGTGGACACGCTAACCACTAGGCCAACTCACGGTCAAAGAGGTGATGTAGACCTCTGATCATCGGCAAACATTAGCCGTATAAATGCTCGATCGGATTGCCTTCTGCGCATATTCAGTACGCATTTGCGCAGTCGTAATGTCTTATCTTTACATTACATTAAGCAGACACTCTTATCCAGAGTGACGTACAGCATACCCAGAGCAGCCTGAGGAGCAGTTGGGGGTTAAGTGCCTTGCTCAAGGGCACTTCAGCCATTCCTGCTGGTTCAGGGAATTAAACTGGTGACCTTTTGGTCCCAAAGCTGCTTCGCTCAACATTAGGCTATGGCTTCCCATTACGTTTTATCTTTATGGAGCAGACTACACCGGAAACGCGGGATTATGTGCATGTTGGAAATTCTATTCTGACCATACGCCAGGGATGTATAAACCTGCACATCTAACCAATCGCTTTCATGTAAATGGTATGTTCACAATCGCAGATCGGAACGAATTCATCCCGAACGTGAGGAAAAAAAAAAAAAAAAAAGTGTGTGCGCATATCAATGTAGCTATTGGGTTACGCACAATGGGGACTCGGTTAAACGTAAATCGAAAGTATTTGAGTCTGTAATTTTCCTTCACCAATCACATTTTTAAAACACTAAACAGGGTACAACACAGCCACCTACAGTGAGTATCACACACACGCAAGTCGTAACTAAGAATTACGTCTTTTTTTTTTTTTTTTTACCTCTAGCTACAAACTGGGGGGAAAAAATGGACGGTTTTGAGTTCTGTCTTTTGTTAGCAACAATTATAAACAATTTGTTATAAATTTATTTCTGGATCGAGGGGAAGTTTGCTTTGGTCCGAGTTATGAGTTTAAGTCAAACGCAGCGATACTACGGACGGCCAAATGAACTCGACGATACGATAATGACCAAGCAATAAACGCGATTCATTATATATTTTTAAACTTCATCAAATCCGTCTTTCAGAAATCGAAGTCCAGGGAGAACCGAACACAATTTAAATCCTTACAGAGCTGCGGTCTGAAACTGAAAGGCTGACGATTATTGCGGAATTTTTCATGTGGACAGAAAATGGATGCCTTTTTCTAATTAGAGAAAGTGTTGAATGTGTGAAATTTAAGCGCAAGACCCGTGACAATAAAAAACGAGTTGCAGAAAGGAGTCTCCTCCGGGGCCTGAGGGCTGCTTCTGCGCATCTTAACATGTTGCCGAGAGTGTGAAGTCTCTCTGAGGAGCTGCCAACAGCAAGTATGCTGTGGGAGAGCAGTGTGTGTGTGTGTGTGTGTGTGTGTGTGTGTGTGTGTGTGAGAGAGAGTTGGGAAAATGGAGCAAAAGAAAGAGTTTGTGGGAAAGAAACCACAGGCGATATGATGATATACTGTACTATCATTATTATGAGATGTTTTCTGTGGGTAATACAGTAAAGGTGTTATCTGTAGAACTATAACACTGACCAGCTTCTGGCAGGCGAGCGCTCAATTATACATTCATACAACTGACTTCCGTCTCAAACGCTGCCTCTGTCGATGGGCCACTGAGCATCTCATATTTTTCGTGCACTTTTATGGCAACGAGCTTCAGAATCTTAAAGGTCGCAATTTCCTCGGCTCTCCGCTCTCCTGTGTAGACGCACAGGAGAAACAAAAACTCCTATTATAAAGGTTTGTTTGAGTAAATGAGACGTCTTGCCGTCTTTGCCGATGAACTACAGGAAAATATCTCCTAGTCACAAGTACAGTTGGGCTTTCTTGGCCTCACTGTTGCCCAAATGTACCATACTCGCTCACAAAGGCCACATTATCAGGCTTGCAGGATTAATAAGATCAAATCCAACCACTTTATTTCATATATACAAATATACTTTTTATGGATTCTCAAGTCAAAATGTCCTGACCGTCATCTGAATGTGACTTTTCGGGTTATTTCTCAGGCCCTGCAGGGAACGCGAGTCATGTTGCGTTTCACATCATAGCAGTAATTTCGAGTATCAAATCAATAAATAGTAAAAATTTACAAGAAAAAAGGTTTTACTAATCATCTGTTCTTTCGAGAGGTGGAGAAAGAGTGCAAAAGGAAGACCGAGACAAAAAGGTTCTAAAGAGAGGAAATAGAGAAAGACAGATAGATCAAAAGAGACAGAGCGATAGAGACAGAGAGATGAACAGATAGTGGTGGGGGGGGGGGGGGGTCCAAAAGAAACCTGTACATGCACAGAGAAACAGAGAGCGCAAGAGACATAGAGAGAAAGACACAGCGTCATAGTAAAGAAAGAGAGACAGCGAGAGGAAGAGACAATGATAAAAAGACAGTCCAAAAGAAATGCGTACAAACACAGAAAGGCACACAGAGAAAGAAAAAGAGACAGGAGAGACCAACAGAAAAAAAGACACAAAAAGACAGAAGGAGAACCAGAAAGAGGACGAGAGAGAGAGAGAGAAAGAGAGAGATGAATAACCAAAAAAAGATAGAATAAAAAGTTATGGACAAAGCCACAAAGAAAGAGAAACAGAGAGAGAAAGACAGCAAGAGAAAGACAGAGAGCAAAAGAGAGAGACAAAGACAAAAAAAAGTCTCCGTTCAAAAGGAAGTCATACAGAGCCAGAAAAAAGGAGACAGAGAGCGAGACAGACAGACAGACAGACAGAGAGCGAGAGACAGACAGACGCCAGTGTTCCTCACACTCACCCATGTTTACTGTCATCATCAGGAAGTGGCCGTGTTGAACTCGAGCTGCGGCGCTCGACTCCTTCAGCGTGCAAACACAGACGCTTCAGCCTGGAAACAATACAGACAACAGCTTCAGACCAGTGTTCTCACACACACACACACACACACACACACACACACACACACACACACACACACACACACACACACACTCCACACCCAGTGCTAATAGAGTTACATTTTACCACTTCTGCTTATGGCCACAGCTTTACAGCACAGTGGGACAAGGTGCGTGCGCACACACACACACACACACACACACACTCAATGTAAATGAACATGTCAGGAAACACAGCACGCCTCAGCACTTTTCCACACTCTGACTGATCATATTTACTGAAACGTTCGCTGTGGAGCTGCTCTCTGTTCTGATGCACACGAAAACAATGACACCTTCATTCATTCCAGTTGTTTCCTCAGCCACAGTCTCCGATAGATAGATAGATAGATAGATAGATAGATAGATAGATAGATAGATAGATAGATAGATAGATAGATAGATAGATAGATAAGGAATGAAGGTACATAGAGAGACAGGCATGACAAGAAAAGAGTGAATTGGAATTGAGAGAGAGATGAAAATACACCCAGACAAAAAAGAAGACAGCAGGAAAGAGAGAGCAATATAGAAGGAGAAAGAAGAGATGAAGATAGAGGGAGATTGAGGAAAATAGTAGAAAAGAGAGAGATAAGAAGAAAGTGCGAGAGAGAAAGATAGAGAGATGAAGACAAGGAGGAGGAGAGGGAGAGAAAGATAGACGAATAAACAGAAGGAGGATAAAGGGAGAGACAGAGGAAGAGAGACGAAGATGAAATGGAGGAAGACAGATGGAGGGAGAGACGAAGGTAAAGAGATGAAGACGGAGAGGAAGACAGCGGGAAAGGGAGACGGAGACAGAGAGAGGAAAAGGAAGATAGAAAGAGAAAGGGAGGCAGACAGACCAGTAGAGGAAGAGATGAAGATAGAGGGATAAAGATGAAGATGGATGGAGGGTGAGGAAGGTAAAACGAGAAAGCGGTGAAGACAGACAGGAAGACGGCGGAAACGGAGGGGAGGAAATATGCAGAGAGAGCTGAAGACAGAAGAAAGGATGAGAAGAACAGTCAGAAGAAGGGAGAAAGGAAGACAGACATGTCGAGAGAAATGACGATGGAATGAAAAAGACAAAGATAGGAGAGATGAGAGAGGAAAAGAGAGAGAGCGAAGAAGGGAAAAGGTACACGCTGTAAGACCGATGGAGGAGTGTGAAAGTGCGAAGGAGGGAGAGAGAGGGAGAGAGAGAGGGTGAAGCACGCTCATATGATATAACAGGGCGGTTTAGGACACATCCAGAGTGACAGTAAGACACCGTGAGGATGCTCAGCGCCAGGGAGACCGTGTTTATATCTGGTCATGTGACCTTTCAGGTAAGACGTTCAGGACTGTATTAGAGCTAAACAGCAGGTTCTCGCTTTTATGGATGTGAAATTACACTAATAAACTTCTCTAACCTTTAGCACGATAAACAGGTGATGTACAGCTCATGTTAAAGATCAACTTGAACGTGTGCTGAAAGGAATTTACAGCATTAATAATCATGGTTATTTTTTAACAGCTACGTTTAATGGTCAGTAAAAATCCCGGGTTTTATACGCATCGCTGAACAGAAAGGATGGTGCGATTATTTTATTCGAAGCGTTATTAAAGCAATAAAAATGCCAAAGAGCTGGATGATGCATTATTATTATTATTATTATTATTAATAAGATGGAACTTTGTCCAACATCTGCTTTAAAACTTGAACAGCAAATAAATAAAAATCTCAATGGAGTTGCTTGCAAAAAAAAAAAAGTATACTTAATTAAAAATAAAACAGAGGGGTGTCATGGCTCAGGTGGATAAGGCGCCATACCATAAATCCGGGGACCAGGGTTCGATTCCGACCCGAGGTCATTTCCCGATCCCTCCCCGTCTCTCTCTCCCGCTCATTTCCTGTCTCTACACTGTCCTATCCAATAAAGGTGAAAAAAGCCCAAAAAAAAATCTACAAAAAAAAAAAAACAGAAAAGTTTTCACACTGAACTACAAAGTTGGAATTGGAAATAGTCCCCCCCTTTTTTTTAATTAAGCAACAAGTACAATACGAGATTTGACCTGCTGGGGATAAGAGAGAAATTTTTAAGTGTAAAATTGTCATTCAGAATAATGATCTGTATTACAATTCTAAAATCAAAATGTCTTGAATCAAACATTATTTTTAAAATTATTTTACTTTTTTATTTCGATCTGACATAATAGTACTGCTATAGTACTGTACTGTAATTTATTCTAATCAGGGATTTAAAATGGAACCAAATTAATTACTAGTTGGCGGCAGGGTGGTGTAGCGGTTAGCGCTGTCGCCTCACAGCAAGAAGGTTCTGGGTTCGCGGCCGGCGAGGACCTTTCTGTGTGGAGTTTGCATGTTCTCCCCGTGTCCGCGTGGGTTTCCTCCGGGTGCTCCGGTTTCCCCCACAGTCCAAAGACATGCAGGTTAGGTTAACGTGGGGCAGCCTTGGGCTGAGATGCCCTTGAGCAAGGTACTTAACCCCTGACTGCTCCCCGGGCGCTTTAGTGTGGCTGCCCACTGCTCTGGGTGTGTGTGCGCGCGCGCGTGTGTGTTCACTGCTTCAGATGGGTTAAATGCAGGAGGATGAATTTCACTGCGCTTGAAGTGTGCATGTGACAAAGGTTTCTTCTTCTTCTAGTTAACCACTGGATCATTTGTATGACTATCCAGTAATAAATAGCTTTATATTTATTTATCTATCTACGGTATCTAGAAGAGTCAAATGTAAAGAGTCAAATGGTCAACTTCACAACTCCAGGCTTCATGGTTTGATCCGAAACATGGGTTACTGTCTGCATAATTTCCTCAGGGTTCTCCGGTTTCCTCTCACTTCCCAAAAACATCCCAGGACGTCGATTAGCTCAGTTAAATTCCCTCCAAGTGTGAATGAGTATGCATGTGCGTTGTCTTATCCAGAGTGTGTTCCCGACTCACCCAATGTTTTTGGGAAAGACTCCGGATCTACACAACCCTGATCAAGATAAAGCGCTTCCTGAAGATGAATAAATACGTTTAGGTGTAATATTTAGATAATATGCATTAGTTACATTGCTAATGTTGTGTGGAAGATTACGTCGCACAGACACATTACTATTGCTAAAACATGCCACATGATGACATCAGGGGCGTAGCTGGGGGGGGGGGGTCCTGGGGTGCCCGTGACCTCCCCTTTGTCGGTCCATACATTTTTTCAATAGCCGCATAAGAATATTAGAAAAGCGCCCACTGTAATTTTTCTAACTCATTCATCTCATCTCATTATCTGTAGCCGCTTTATCCTGTTCTACAGGGTCGCAGGCAAGCTGGAGCCTATCCCAGCTGACTACGGGCGAGAGGCGGGGTACACCCTGGACAAGTCGCCAGGTCATCACAGGGCTGACACATAGACACAGACAACCATTCACACTCACATTCACACCTACGGTCAATTTAGAGTCACCAGTTAACCTAACCTGCATGTCTTTGGACTGTGGGGGAAACCGGAGCACCCGGAGGAAACCCACGCGGACACGGGGAGAACATGCAAACTCCACACAGAAAGGCCCTCGCCGGCCACGGGGCTCGAACCCGGACCTTCTTGCTGTGAGGCGACAGCGCTAACCACTACACCACCGTGCCGCCCCAATTTTTCTAACTTTTTTTTTTAAAACTAGATTGTCACCTCAGCCTCATTAGGGTTTCTATAACCTTGTATGGACTTCCTGTGGTTTGGGCAAGAAAACCCAGTTTGTCAGAGTGTGTGCGGGAGAAGTGCAGATATGTTAAATAATACACAGTGCGATATGAGCATAAAGTGCGTGAAACACACACAACAGGCAAACAGTCCGAAACAGCAGGCAAAGTCGTAATCGAGGAAACAGGCAGGAGGTCAATCGAGGCGCAGACAGAATATCAGAGGCAAAACTATACAAGATCAAGAGACGAGAAACAGGAGTCGAAAAACCAGGAGGTCAACAGGGACAGGGAACAAGGCTCTGTAAGGCCCACTAGACGCGGCATAATACTTCGCATATTCCTTGCATGGGCGCAGTCCTTAAATAGCCCAAACATAGTTCATTGATTAAAGACAAGTGTCCTTTGTTAACAGCGCGCATGCCGGAGCTCGTTAGGCGCGCGCGTGCGCGCAGGAGGCACGCCTTCAGGTGCACGAGCCAAGGTGTGCAGGACTGGCACAGTTAACACGATCGCACTAGAAAGCATGGTCAAGCTACCAGTGTAGCTGCAGTCTTTTTAGTTGCGAATTATGAGTATTTCCTCATGTTAATAATTCGCCATGTCAAAACAAGCGAAACTTTCCTGCTTCTTTCGACGTGAAGAGAAGTACGCAATTTATTATAGATTTTTTCCATCAACGTTGCATTTTGTGGCTTCGAAGCTAAGTTTTAGTGCCGTTTCTACAACACGGCATCAAGAAAACGTGGAAGAAACAGCAATAATGGAAGAGCCGGTTTCTAAGCTACCTAAAACTACCAATGGTAATTATTTTTTGTTACATAATGTACTCAGGCTGCCAGTCAGTGTGTGACCCCCCCTTTGAAAACTCCTAGCTACGCCCCTGGACATACCGCATATCATGGCAGATTTATCACCTGTGCCTGATTTATAAGAGAAGAAAAGAAAGATGATGCGAGGCATTTACCTCAGTTTAGGATCCGTCTGCCTCAAACACTCACGTCACGTGTCAGAGAGAGAGCTGGAGAAGAAGACGGAGAAGACGCGAGGCCATTAGAGCTGTGAGTGAAGCGCAGAGCAGTCTGTAACTCCCCCACAGCTCAGCGTGTATAAGCCATTGGTTAAGTAAAGCACGCAGCAGGAATGCGAGGATATAACCATGCGCAAATAGGCTGGGATTCTATAAAGGGTTGTTTGTTGGTAACAACTTTCAGGTGGGCCAAAAAGCCCACAGATATATATACATAAATCATAGAGACAGACCCACAGACAAACATTCACAAAAGCACGCACAGACCACCTCAGTGAAATTATGTGGCATGAAATGAAAAGTAAAGAGACTCCAGAGGACGATGGTGGTTTCTCCGAAGGGGTTGGGTCCGACGCCAGTGGGACGTGTTGGATGAGATTTGAAAGTTCACTTCGGAAAAATGGAGGTAAGGGAATGTGTGTGGGGGTGTCTAACTAGTATATCTGTTTACTGAGCAAACACAGAAAAACAGATACACTCATAAGAAATCAGAACTGATTTATATAGCTAGGACTGATCTTTCGAAATTAGATTTAAGCCATATGTACAGTCTCGGACTGGGTGCCTCCTGTGTGTTCTACTGAGAACAGAATGAGAACGTTTAAATTACATTGGGTTGCATTCATCTGAGATTAATCACCGTCTTCATGCCATGTTGCGTTAATAACAACAACAACAACTGCAAATCAGCAGAACAATCCATTTAACCTTTTTACAGCCTGTCATGCTGAATACTCAAGAGCGCATAGAATGAACACAAAACGAGTGATATCTTATTAATTTGATAACACCAAGTGCCGAATTAGAAGTGTGATCAAACAGGCTACAATCCATCCACACATTATAATTTCATAACCTTGATTTAGTATCTGGGGCGGCACGGTGGTGTAGTGGTTAGCGCTGTCGCCTCACAGCAAGAAGGTCCGGGTTCGAGCCCCGGGGCCGGCGGGGGCCTTTCTGTGTGGTGTTTGCATGTTCTCCCCGTGTCCGCGTGGGTTTCCTCCGGGTGCTCCGGTTTCCCCCACAGTCCAAAGACATGCAGGTTAGGCTAACTGGTGACTCTAAATTGAGCGTAGGTGTGAATGTGAGTGTGAATGGTTGTCTGTGTCTATGTGTCAGCCCTGTGATGACCTGGCGACTTGTCCAGGGTGTACCCCGCCTTTCGCCCGTAGTCAGCTGGGATAGGCTCCAGCTTGCCTGCGACCCTGTAGAAGGATAAAGCGGCTAGAGATAATGAGATGAGATGAGATTTAGTATCTCTGTTGTACGACAGTGTATTAGGGCCATTCTAGGTTAAAAAAAAAAAAAAAGGACAGAACTGAGGGAGGGGGTAATAATCTAAAAGAAAGCTGAATTTCTGAGATAAATCAGCCACCTCTTTGTTCAAGCTGCATCACAGGGCCACGTAACAGACTCAGAGGAAAGTGCTATCTGCCCTCTTCTGAATACATGGACACACAGATGCCCATTACAAGCTATAGTAGGTGAGAGAGTACATCATCCCACCCAACCTGAGAGCACGGCCAATTTTGCTCCCTTGGCTCCTGGACATCTTATCAAGGTTTATAGCGATTTCAGACATGACTATGAACTATTAAGGCAGAGCGCCAGCATCTGATCCAGAAATGTAGCCAATAAGCAATCAGAGCAGTGAACTGTCTGAATTACACATGCAAGAAGGAATGTTTCAAATGAACTTTTGGCACACGCAGTTTAAGTCACAAATAGTGCAAGAACTCCCTAATTACTGCAGTTCTGGCTCAGGAAGGATTGGGAAAAAATAAAATCAAATAAAATAAAAACCTCAAGCCCTCCTAAATGCCTCTTTTCTTCTGATTGAAAAGGTCAGGTTTACGTGTTTGTGCTTCTAAAGCTGGCACGGCCAGAAAGTTTCTCCAGAACTGGGAAAAATGCCTTGACCGAGGCACAAAGGGTTTGCTGTGATTTTCCACAGAGCGTGCCCAAACCAGCAAGAGAAAGCAAGAACATGACACAGCCTTAGGCACAAAAACACAATTACAAGATCAACAAACTCATATAAAACACTTCAGAAAAGGGCTCCAGGTCAACAAATCAGTTGCTGAATTAAGAGCTGTTTCAATCGTGCACTAGTTCAAGGGAAGTTTGTCAAATGAGTCAAAAGGGGAAATCGTATTAAGTGTTGGTGAGTGTACACACACACACACACTGACCACTTTATCAGGAACCCCCATACATCCACCTGCTGTTTGATGCAGTTCTCTAATCAGCCGATCCCTTGACAGCAGCACAGTGCATCAGATCATGCAGATACAAATCAAGAGCTTCAGTTAATGTTCACGTCAAACATCAGAACGGGAAAAATTACCGTGATCTCAAAGTGCGACTTTCTTTCACTGTGGCATGAGCAAGATGGACTGGTTTGAGTATTTCAGAAACTGCTGATCTCCTGGGGTTTTCACACACAGCAGTCTCTAGAGTTTACACAGAATGGTGCGAAAAACAAAAAAACACATTGACTGAGTGACAGTTCTGTGGGTGGAAACAAATGCTTTATTGATAAGAGAGGTCAGAGGAAAATGGACAGATGGGTTCGAGCTGCCAGGAAGGATATAGTAACTCATAGCAACTCTCTACAACCGTGGTGAGCAGAAAAGCATCTCGGCATGCAACAGCAGAAGAACACATTGGGTTCCACTCCTGCAGCCAAGAACAGGAATCTTAGAGTCAAGAACGAGTTCCTATTAAAAAATGTGTGCAGACAGACTGACAGCTCTTTATTTATACACACACTCCTCGACCTTAACACGTCTTCTTTTCTCCCCTCTGGACCACCAAAAGCATATAAAAACACACACATTTTATGTAAACAGTCAGAATGCAACAATAAGTTGATTCTGTCCATACGGTAAGTGCACTTTGTCATGACTTATGCCGAGCAGCTACTCGCTATAGCGCTCGCTCATGCTACATCAGGACCTGATTTCCCAAACTATGAGCGAGGGGGCACAGAACGTGCATGCATTAATCTCATCTCATCTCATTATCTGTAGCCGCTTTATCCTGTTCTACAGGGTCGCAGGCAAGCTGGAGCCTATCCCAGCTGACTACGGGCGAAAGGCGGGGTACACCCTGGACAAGTCGCCAGGTCATCACAGGGCTGACACATAGACACAGACAACCATTCACACTCACATTCACACCTACGGTCAATTTAGAGTCACCAGTTAACCTAACCTGCATGTCTTTGGACTGTGGGGGAAACCGGAGCACCCGGAGGAAACCCACGCGGACACGGGGAGAACATGCAAACTCTGCACAGAAAGGCCCTCGCCGGCCACGGGGCTCGAACCTGGACCTTCTTGCTGTGAGGTGACAGCGCTAACCACTACACCACCGCCCCATATATATATATATATATAAAAAGTGCTGTCAAAGTTAACGCGATAATAACGCGTTAATGCGATCTCAATTTAACGCGATTAAAAAAAATAGTGCCGTTAACGCAAATTCTAATTTGGCCCTGCGAGTCACCCGTAGTTCCTGCTGAGGCTTGTCGCGCGCTGCGTTTAACTGTTCACATGGGATTACCTTTCACAGGTGAGACTGGAAAAATACTTTCAATACTGTTCCTTCAGTCTTCAGTTTCCCAGCTCATCTCCACCGGGTAGGTGTAGAGTTATAAGCAGTGAGCATTAGATAATACAGTGCCACACTATGATGAACGTTTTTGAACGTTTTTATTTTTGTTATCTGTTTTTTTCTTCTTTTATGGCAAATACTTCTCTTCAAAAGAAACTAATGAAGAGTAAAATAAAACATTTTTTTTATTTTCACAGTGATATGCACTTTATTTTTCATCCCTTGGTTTTCTCATCTAATACGGAAGTTATGGATGTCAGTGGCTGTGACAAGACGTGTTATGCTCTGCAATAATAAAAAAAAAAAAAAAAAAAAACCTGGTACAAAGCAAGCCCATTCACTTTTTTATGCTGGTAAGAGAATTACAATGGCTTTTCATGTGACAAAAATGTGCGATTAATCGCGAGTTAACTATGACAGTCGCGACATTAATCACGATTAAATATTTTAATCGCTTGACAGCACTATATATATATATATATATATATATATATATATATATATATATATATATATATATATATAAAAAACACACATATACATACACACACATATCCAGGCTGTTCAGTTATAATTCAGCTTCGGTGCTGTAGCCATATAGGAGCAGAATTGAGAAAAATTCTTCCACAAAAAACACCACACACGCTAGCTGACATGCAATCACACACAATAACCTTGTGATCACCATTAGCATGTTAAGAAGTGCTTCCAAGACAGGTGGCCTTCCAAACATGGTGGGACACACACACACACACACACACACACACACACACACACACACACCTCCCTCAAGTCTTTTCTCCTTGCTGTGTCTGGCACCAGGTACACACTTCATGACCCATCTGTTCTGCTACTCTACCAGCATGTGAGTCACACAAAATACATTTAGACAGTACCTCTGGTCATCCTACAGTACATTTTCCCTTTTTCAAACTGGAAATACTTCAAATATACAAATACAGTATCTGCTGTGATTAGTCAAAAGAATCAGTCATCCTGAGGCCTACTTTCTAGACCTAACAGAGTTTTTACACTGGATATACCACTGAAACATTTGGTGCTTTTGGACCAGAGGAACTGCTTCATAGTTCTTAGAAACGCTGGAGGAAGTTCACCCTTTTTGGTGTGCCCACACTGCAGGAACTGAGGATGCTCATAATACTTAGAAAGCTATTTTGAGAGACTTTTGAGCTCCTACTTCAGGGTTGGTACTCTCCAAGCACAAAAGGAACCATGAGTGATAAGCGTACGCCGATTGGTCGAACATGAACCAGTGGCGCACTGGCAACTGCCATTTTTAAAAATCTATGTAAACGTTAAACAGGTAAACAACAGCTCTTAATGTTAGCATTAAAAATAAATAAATAAATAAATAAATAAACTGTCCTATAACAAAGCCTTTTGCCAAGTTTCATGAAATTCCTCCAAAAATTGAGAGAAGAGTTGATTTCAGAAGGTGAGAACCCTTTCCAGGACGGACGGATGAATGGACTTCGCCATGACATTATCCCCCTTCGGGCCTTTCGGCAAGTGGGGGATAAAAACATTAATTCAACTAAATGTGCTCATCCATGGGAATTCTTTAGCCATCATGTAAGAAATCCTGTTATGAAATAATCCACACTAACATGTTTGGTAAACATATTTTAAGCAATAACCAACTACATTCCATCACAAACTCGCACTTTACAATGTAAAACAAATCATTTACTGTCAGCACGCAACACTTCCTGGTCTCACCCATTCTATGGTGCAGTGGAATGATCCGTTTTTCTCGAAATATGCGACTGGAACACGATACACGAAAGTGGCCAAGTTTAAATCCTAATACTGCTAGTTTGCTGTTTTTGGAGCAGCACAAGACGCACGTTCATAAGAAATCAAACAACAAACTAGTGACGTCGCTACCTAGAGACCATCAGCTGGCTTACATCACTTCAGCTATTGGCCATGTGAATGTCTCCCATTCATCTCATTATCTGTAGCCACTTTATCCTTCTACAGGGTCGCAGGCAAGCTGGAGCCTATCCCAGCTGACTACGGGCGAAAGGTGGGGTACACCCTGGACAAGTCGCCAGGTCATCACAGGGCTGACACAGAGACACAGACAACCATTCACACTCACATTCACACCTACGGTCAATTTAGAGTCACCAGTTAACCTAACCTGCATGTCTTTGGACTGTGGGGGAAACCGGAGCACCCGGAGGAAACCCACGCGGACACGGGGAGAACATGCAAACTCCGCACAGAAAGGCCCTCGCCGGCCACGGGGCTCGAACCCGGACCTTCTTGCTGTGAGGCGACAGCGCTAACCACTACACCACCGTGCCACCCTCCATGTGAATGTATACAAAAAAAAAAAAAGCCCTTAAAAGGTAAGTAGTTCTTGGGTGAGCTCTCGAGTGGGTAGTTCCTCTCAAAAAGAGTTCCTCAAACTGTTTGGGCCGAAAGCACCTTTTAATCTACTCCACTTAGGAAACATTGGAAATCTGTTATTCCAACATAATTATGGGTTATTCATGATTTTTCTGTGAAAAAGAAGGACTCGTGTAAAATGTAATCACTAAATGGGGTGTGTGTATTTCCCAATCTATTCTGTAACATCTCAGAAGATTCAACTTGACACCAGGCCAGCTGTTACATTACACTTCTACGTGCGTCAATAACCGCCATTTTAATCACGCCAGAAGCTCCAGAAATTAGGGGTCACTGGTCGTTAAGAACCTTGAGCAATCGGTCAATTTTTTTTCCTCCACAGTCACAGCCAGCCAAAGGCTTGCAGAAGGAAGACCCTCGTTCTGTATTACCTCACCTCCTCTGTGAGCTCAGTCACAAAAGCGTGCCAAAAAGAAAAAAACCACTTTTCAAATGTGAGGGTGATAACATCATGGTGATGCCGTTCCTACGGTGAGTAAACTCAAAAGGTCAGCAGCTGAGAAAAAACAGCAGGCTTCTTCTATTGTTCATGATACAGTGACTCATGAGCTGCAGTGGGGCCCAGGGACTTCTGGGAAGCGAGATGAGATTGAAAACTCCCCTGCATCAGCAATGAAGGACTCAGGAGGAGAAAAAAATGAAGAGAAAACACCAGGTCCTTCATTGCAAACAGAAGCGAAATGACTACCCCAAGATAATAAATGATAAAATGTTTCATTTCTAATAATCTACAGTCTTAGAAAAAGAGCTCCTCAAAGGTTCCTCACATGGTGACAGGTTCTAGCTCTCTAAAGCAGTTGTACTTTGTTGAATATTTAGAAGGTATAGGTGTGTAAACTTCAGTATTTGTCCAATTTTGTTCAGAATCTAGTGGAGGTCTACGGTTAATTTGTGAAGGATAATAACAGAGAAGGACTATTTTAAAAGTATCAGCAATCTACGAAAAACACCTTGTGAGCCTATTCAATTATTTGCACCTCATTTTTGCCAGGGAAGTTTGGTGACATTTGGTGATGTTTGTTTGCCTGTAAGCAGGACTGGCAACCAAATTTCCATGAAACTTGGTGGAATGGTGTAGCTTGGGCCATGGAACAATCCAATAAATTTTGGAGTGGAGCCGAGTCAGTGTTGTAGTCGAGTCACGAAACTTCGAGTCCAAATTCAGTCTCAAGTCTCCAGTGTTCAAGTCCAAGTCATTAAAAAAAAATTTAGAGTCGAGTCCACTATTGATCCGAGTCGAGTCCGAGAACAAGACTTCAACCGCACCATTTGACGGTGGCTGTTTTAGCGCCATTAACGTTAGCTTGTTCCTGAACATGATGTATGAACAGGTGAATGTGCTTCTCTTCGTCAGGGAGTGCGAAGTATTCTGTCAGAGATGGTTGGGAGACGGATGCAAGTGCAGAAGGTGTGTTTATTAATACAAGTGAAGACGGGTAAACAATCCAGAACGGCAGGCAAAATCATAAAACAGTGAAACAGGCAATAGGTCGAGCGAGGCACAAACAGGCTATTGTAGACTCGGCAGAATCAAAGACGAGAAATAGGAAATCAGGGATCAGGAAACCAAACAAGGAAATAAGGCTTGGTAATGTGTCAGCAACGCAAATCAATACTTCGCAAAGTAGATGCGTTTTCACAGTTTTTATACAGGCGCGCTGATTGCGCCTTAATCCTGTGCAGGTGCAAGCCGTTTACAGCACATGGGCGTGAGAGTCCGCTTGGTGCACACGCTGTCCGGAGCACGCCCAAGAGTCTATCTGATGCATGCGCCAAGGTGCGCAGGTGTGACACTCTTGCATGAAATTAGTACAAAAATGAATGCAGATATAAAAGTATCCTATGCCAAATTACTACGGCATGTAACAAAAAATAAAGGAAAAAAAATCCGAGTCCTCATCTCTAATTTTCAAGTCCTAATGCAGTTAATGCAGAAGTCCGAGTCATCAGTGCTCAAGTCCAAGTCAAGTCACGAATCTTTAAAATTAGGGCATGAGTTGAAATCAAGTCCGAGTCCTGGACTCTAGTACTACAAGCCTGATCTGAGTCAAGGGGAGGCTCGAGGAATTTATTTTCACTTTTGCTAACTTTGAGACACGGCATTTGCTACAATCCAGTAGATGCCAGTAGAGCTCAATAGAGACAAAACATAGCCAATGCAGAAATATGATGACTCCATATCACAATCCACAGACACTGTTACCAGCAATCCTCTGGGTTAAACTTGTAGGCACATAAGCCTAATAATTTTGGAAATATATCCAGACATACAAAGTGGTTGTGGTTGCAGATTTGTATATCATAGAGGAGTCAACTATTGCTCTTGGTGGAGGTCTGTGCTCTCGGAGTGCCCTTCAAATTAAAATACGATTTTGGTTAGGTTAATATGGGACGGCCTTGGGCTGAGGTGCCCTTGAGCGAGGCACCTAACTCCCAACTGCTCCCCGGGCGCTGTTAGCGTGGCAGCCCACTGCTCAGGGTATTTGTGTGTGCTCATCGCTCACATGTGTGTATTCACTGCTTCAGATGGGTTAAATGCAGAGAGGAATTTCACAAGTGTGTGATGAATAAAGTTGTGCTTTCGTTCTTTTTCACACACCAGTTGTTTGTGCTTTTTCGATTTGTTTGACACATCGATCAATTTCAATCCTTTGAAATTGATGTATCTAACCAAACCGGACATTGGATTCAAATGTTGGATCGTTACAACCCTAATTAGTTAGCACAGGTTTTAATATTGAAGCAAAAAAGCATGACGCCTGATGCGTTCCCAGACTGCATGCCTCTACAACGCTTGGAAAAGACTCCTTGACACCAGATTTGAAGCAGAACAAGCGGAAGTTCTCAAAAGTCCATAGCTGACTCCATGGAGGTGTTCCTGCATGGAAAGGTAGCATTATTGTGATCAATGATGTCACCATTTTGTTTCTGAGCATATTGCAGGCATCTCTGTAACAGTAACTGAACCTGTTTTCAGTCAGTGCAAGCCGTTTGCTTCACTTTGCTGAATGTTTGTAGACGTCAACATGGCACCATTGTTTTGGCTGGCCCTTTCGTAAGAACCTGAATGTTGTGAATAGCCAGTGACGGGAACATCCGTAATCACACGGACTATTACATGTGTCTCATCCAAAGCTTCAGTCTTTGTTCTACACAAACTTTTATACGGCCTAAACTTTGAAGAACTCCCAAAGGTGAGACAGCTAGTGTGTGTGTGTGTGTGTGTGTATATAAGAAGCAATGTTTCCTCCAAGTGACTAATAGCAGGGTAGGAGGTTTCAGTTCCACAACAGGTGAAGTGAGAACTGAAAGTTGGGTTCACAGTGGGATAAAGTGCCTTCTGTTCTACTATAGGTATTTTCTACCACACACACACACACACAAGCATGCCTGCTGACGTAAATGAAACATGATCCATTTATAGGGCGGCTTGGACACTCTACAAGTTGAACTCAGGACTCAAATAATCCAACAAGGGGCTATACGCTCAAAAATAGCAACCTGATGAAATAGTTCAGTCTTCAACATAATTCGTCAGAAAAGAGAACAAGGATACTTGCAATCTTTTTTTGCTTGTGATCATGTACCAGCTAAAACAGCACTTTCGATGAGCGTAACTACCACTTTAAAGGTGCAAATTGGTGTTTTATTGTGACACAAACAATAATTAAGATGAAACCCCCCCCAGAAATCTGGAGTGTGCATAAGTATTCACCCCCTTTTGTATGAAACCCCTAAATAAGAGCTGGTCCAACCAATTCACTTCATAAGTCACATAATTAGTGGATTAAGATCCACCTGTGTGCAATCAAAGTGTCACATGATCTGTCACATGATGTCTGTATAAAATCAACCTGTTCTGGAAGGACCCTGACTCTGCTACACTACTAAGTAAGCAACATGAAAACCAAGGAGCCTCCAAACAGGTCAGAGACAAAGCTGTGGAGAAGTATAGATCAGGGTTGGGTTATAACCCAACCTGCATAACCTGCATAACTTTGGACTGTGGGGGAAACCGGAGCACCCGGAGGAAATCCACGCGGACACGGGGAGAACATCCAAACTCCACACAGAAAGGCCCTTGTTGGCCACTGGGCTCGAACCCAGGACCTTCTTGTTGTGAGGCGACAGTGCTAACCACTACACCACCGTGCCGCCCTCCATTAAATCCATTATAGCAAAATGGAAAGAATATGGCACCACTACAAACCTGACAAGAGAAGGCCCTGCCCACCAAAACTCTCAGACCGGGCAAGGAGGGCATTAATCAGAGATGCAATAAAGACACCAAAGATAACACTGAAGGAGCTGCAAAGATCCACAGCGGCGATGGAAGTATCTGTCCATAGGACCACTTTAAGCTGTACACTCCACAGAGTGGGGCTTTATGGAAGAGTGGCCAGAAAAAAAGTAATTGCTTAAGAAAACACGTTTGGAGTTTGCCCGACAGCATGTGGCAGACTCCCCAAACACATGGAAGAAGATTCTCTGGTCAAAGGAGACTAAAACTGATCTTCCTGGCCATCATGGGAAAAGCCATGTGTGGCGCAAACCCAACACCCTGAGAACACCATTCCTACAGTGAAGCATGGTGGTGGCAGCATCATACTGTGGGGATATTTTTCATCTGCAGGGACAGGAAAGCTGGTCAGGACTGAAGGAAAGATGGATGGCACTAAATACAGGGCAATTCTGGAAGAAAACCTGTTCGAGTCAGCCAGAGGTTTGAGACTGGGACAAAGGTTCACATTCCAGCAGGTCAATGACCCGAAACATACTGCTAAAGCTACACTGGAGTGGTTTAAAGGGAAACATTTACATGTCTTGGAATGGCCTAATCAAAGCCCAGACCTCAATCCAATTGAGAATCTGTGGCATAACTTGAATATTGCTGGACACCAACGCAACCCATCTAACTTGAAGGAGTTGGAGCAGTTTTGCCTTGAGGAATGGGCAAAAATCCCAGTGGCTAGATGTGCTAAGCTAATTAGAGACATACCCCAAGAGACTTGCACAGCTGTAATTGCAGCAAAAGATGGCTCTACAAAGTATTGGCTTTTTTGGGGGGGGGATACCTATGCACACTCCAGATTTCTGTTTTTTCCATCTTAATTATTGTTTGTGTCACAATAAAACAACAATTTTCACCTTTAAAGTTGTAGTCATGTTGTGTTAATCAAATGGTGCTAACCCCCCCAAAAATCCATTTTCATTCCAGCTTGTAATACGGCAAAACACCAAGGGGGATGAATACTTTTGCAAGACACTATACAAGTTGAAACAGATAATGTAAGTAAAGCAAATCCAAGTGAAACTTCATCGAGGGACTGGAACTCAAAACCTTCATCACTAACACCAGAACCTAACCACAGATCCACCGGCGTCTACTCATTCAAAAGAGGAACGCTTGTTGAAAATAAGTGGTAAATAAAGGACTGATGATAAGTGTCTACTGATAAGTTAGTTGCATGACAGATGTGGAAAAATTGAAGAAAAAGCTCAACCCTATGTGAATGAGAATGCACACCATACTATGTCTTACTTAAGACTTTGATGATTTCTAAACATCCTAGAATAGCTCCTATTTTGCAAAGTGTTTTTGAAATAATATCTACGCATTATTAAAGGAACAGTCCACCGTATTTCCATAATGAAATATGCTCTTATCTGAATTGAGACGAGCTGATCCGTACCTCTCCGAGCTTTGCGCGACCTCCCAGTCAGTCAGACGCGCTGTCACTCCTGTTAGCAATGTAGCTAGGCTCAGCATGGCCAATGGTATTTTTTGGGGCTGTAGTTAGATGCGACCAAACTCTTCCGCGTTTTTCCTGTTTACATAGCTTTATATGACCAGTGATATGAAACAAGTTCAGTTATACAAATTGAAACGTGGCGATTTTCTATGCTATGGAAAGTCTGCACTATAATGACAGGCGTACTAACACCTTCTGCGCGCTTCGGCAGCGCATTGACACGGAGCTCAGATATCAATGCGTTGCCGAAGTGCGCAGAAGGTGTTAGTACGCCTGTCATTATAGTGCGGACTTTCCATAGCATAGAAAATCGCCACGTTTCAATTTGTGTAACTGAACTTGTTTCATATCACTGGTCATATAAACCTATGTAAACAGGAAAAACGTGGAAGAGTTTGGTCGCATCTAACTACAGCCCCAAAAAATACCATTGGCCATACTGAGCCTAGCTACATTGCTAACAGGAGTGACAGCGCGTCTGACTGCGTCTGACTGACTGGGAGGTCGCGCAAAGCTCGGAGAGGTACGGAGCAGCTCGTCTCAATTCAGATAAGAGCATATTTCATTATGGAAGTACGGTGGACTGTTCCTTTAATCTAAATCTAGGCTCCATAAGTAGCATGCTAGTCTTCTACACTGATGCACATGATGTAAAGAACAGCCTAAAACATGACTGGATGTGATGTAATAGGACTCAATTATCCAATATTATTACTGTTTACTGTTACCACCATCAAGTTGAATTTTTTCCTATAACAGCATGTCCTGAAGTGTTTTATTCCTCTTATAGTACTGTGCAAAAGTTTTTGGTACACTATTTTTTTTCATACAAACTTCGTTATAGATTTCTATTTTATGATTTCGACATTATCAAGTCGGTACAAAAACATTTTAGAGTCCAAACTTTTGTTTTCCAGCACAAAATTAAATGTTACAGGGGAAAAAAAGTTTGTATCTGAGCAGTGTATTCCATAAGGGAGCACTTTTCAGATTAAAAAAGAAAACATAATGAAGGCTGCTGGGTTTTGGTGCAAAATGAAGACGCGAGTGTGACAGTCAAAGTGTCCACAAGAACTGTGGCTGGTTCTGTAAGACGCTCAGTAAAACCTACAGCTCATTTCCGCATAAAACTGCACTCATTATACCTGAGACTTTTTTTTTTAAAAGCAAAGGGTCGTCTCACACCGAATATAGACCTTTATTTATTACAGTTTACGGCTAACTGTTTATAGTATTTTTTTCATGTTAACATTTAATTTCATTATTTTTAAGCCATTTTTGGTCTACAGCATTTCTTTACACGTGCCTAAGACTTCTGTACAGCACTGTATATCACCATTGCCAGGGATTACATGCTTTTATAAAACAGTTATATCCAGTATAATGTTGTGGACGTCCAGAAATCAGGGTTAATATAGTTAATGACAACTAAAACTAGACGTGAAAACAAATGTTCATTAACAAAAATAAAAATACAAAGAGTAGTTTTCAAAAAAGAAAGAAAGAAAGAAAACTAAATACAAACTACAGTGAACAATGCAACACAAACTAAAACGAAATAGAATTGCATTTAAAATCAACTTCGTTTTCATTTTGTTTTCCCGCTTGGAACAATAACAGACTAGTTGCGGTAGATGGCAGTAATGTAATGCCGGATGCCGTCAAATTCCAAACAAGACGACGACGCCTACCATGCAATACCTGAAAAACTAACCGTGTCTGAAATCACTCGCTGCTCACTATATAGTGGACTGTATAGCCAGTTCGCCATTTTGTAGTGCTGTCTGAATGTATAGTGAGAATTATTACACCCTATATAGTGGACTCATAGGATCCCACAATGCATTGTGAAAAGTAGTGTACAACCAATGGTCACTAACCAAGCAATATATACCATCATGCATTGCAGTCGCGCTGAAAAGGGAAAAAAAAAAAAAGAATGGACGGAGGAAAAAACACATTACAAATGAACATTCAAGCACAATTAAAAATAGTAAGAGAATAGAAAATAAGCTAAAATAAGACAAATAAAATACAAGAATAAAAGTTACAGTTCAGAGCAAGGAATTAATCAAAAGCTTCAAATTTGATTGAATAAAAGGCAGCGGCAAAGAAGAAAGTATTCAGCCTTGATTTAAAATAACTGAAAGATGCAGCAGACACAAAGTACTTTGTGTTTATTAATGTGGGAAATACGCTCAGTATAATATAGATTTATCACAAAAGTACATGCATGTATTTATAATTTTGAAACCCACCAGCCGACTGATCTGGCACGTTTTAATTGTGCGACAGTAATGACGTAAAAGTGTGCATTTTATATTTTATATATAATTAGTATTCCCTAGGGGGCGGCACGGTGATGTAGTGGCTAGCGCTATCGCCTCACAGCAAGAAGGTCCTGGGTTCGAGCCCCGTGGCCGGCGAGGGCCTTTCTGTGTGGAGTTTGCATGTTCTCCCCGTGTCCGCGTGGGTTTCCTCCGGGTGCTCCGGTTTCCCCCACAGTCCAAAGACATGCAGGTTAGGGTAACTGGTGACTCTAAATTGACCGTAGGTGTGAATGTGAGTGTGAATGTTTGTCTGTGTCGGCCCTGTGATGACCTGGCGACTTGTCCAGGGTGTACCCCGCCTTTCACCTGTAGTCAGCTGGGATAGGCTCCAGCTTGCTTGCGACCCTGTAGAACAGGATAAAGCGGCTAGAGATAATGAGATGAGTATTCCCTAGTGCGTAGGGAGTAGTGAATGAGTGAGTGATTTCGGACACAGCATAAAACTAACACCAAAACTAAACAGAACTAAATTAAAAACTTGTCAATTCCTCAAAATTAAACTACTTATGCACTAACTAAAACTAAACTGAATTTCACAAAACAAAGCAAGCGTAAATAAAAATGAATGAAAATTTCAAAACTATAATAACTCTAGTCCGTATGCAAACTCTATCCTGAAGACTTTACCATGGTGGAAAACCTACTGCCTGTAACTGAAGACTCTTTCCGTACATGTTAAATAAACATCTCTTCACGATATCAACAACTATACATTATTTTTTTATTAGACAAGTCACAGTAAGCTGTTATTCTAGAAACTGTGACACGACTTCCAGCTGCAGCTGCTTGCTTTTCTGGAAAATTAATCAACACTTTATGACTGATCAGATTCAAGAACTCAACAGCACTGGGATATAAAACTAAATAAAAACCCAGCCTGAGAAATTTATCATCAGGTTTCCCTCAGTCATCTCCGACACGGAGGCTTTTAGTTCACTTTCTACCAAAAGCCGAATACCTGCAGTGAAATACGTCTTTAACCCGAGCCAGTCCGACATGCAGACCATAAACAGACGGTTTCCTCCAGCCTCATTAAAGCTGAGAATGACTGTGTCCACAGATCAGGACCAAATTAGATAAGAGACTCCTGATTGCAATTTGAGCGCTCATTATCCAAGTAAACAATTCCAAACTCACATTCGTCTCAGCGCCATTATCCGTCCTCGTCTGCGAGTGACTAACAATCTCATCTGTTCGGTTTTTGGTAGCGTTTACTCCTCGTCTAATTATTCGTGTGTAAAACATATGGAGTCATACGCTAAAAAAAGATTTTCATTGTTTTATGTTGAATGTTTAGCATTGGAATAATCAGCATTGCTTCCATTCTGGCAAGGACAAAGCTAGTGGAAATCCTGATTCTGATCTGCGCTGGTTTTCTTGCTTAAATTGTTTGATTCTGGAGAACTAAAAGATGAAACTGAATAACCAGTTTCCTGGATGATAACCGTCTAAGACCGCATTACAGTTGGCTTTTTTTTTTTTTGTTTTTTAGATATGATTGTACAGTACATATTTACAGCTTTTCATGAACAGAAGATGACTTTAAGTTGCAGTGGTTTTGCAGTCATGTGGTGCTCTTCGCCTGACCACAGACTATTTGTACGAGCATAAGGACATGTTTTTCATTTTTCAACAGACACTTCAAAGCAGTTCTGGAAGTCCATCTGGAAAAAAGAAAAAAAAAAAAAACATCTGCTAAATGTTGCAAATGTAAATGTACAGTACATGCAGTTTTGTAATCTTTTGAGGAAACATTTTACTGGTTTTTACCAAATAATTCAAAAAGACTTAAGACTTTATGCTGGAAAGCAATAACATACGCGTTTCATTCATTTTCAATAAAAAGCAAGCGAGCTCATCCAAGACTTCAAAGGTTATCATCTTAACCATCAGCTCTGACCAACATCTTTTGCAATAAAGACTGACGGAGAAGCACGTGGTCCAATGGTTAATGCTTTGGACAAGTGATCAGATTGTAAATCCAAATCCCACCCTCATCAAGCTGTAACTGTTGGGCCCTTAACTAAAGTCTTGGAGTCTGGTATTGACACATTTTATGTATTGAATTGGACTTGTCTCATAATTTGTTGGCATTTGAATTTGGACTTGTTTGGTTCTTGGTTGGTTGTTTCTGTTTTTTCGTTTTGCATGCACAATTGAGGGCTTGGCCTTGTAAATGATTTGATGGGTTTTTTGGTCTCGATCTTTGGACTCAACCCCCTCAAAACTCAATCTTGGCTAGTCCTGGTTTTGGACCTGACAATGGTGGCCTTCACTCCAGTCCTACCCTTATTTCCTCAACTGCATAGTTGTATCCCATCTCAACTGCAAGTCATCCAGCTAGCTAATAACTGTTCACAATGATGGATAACAAATTCATCCTGTGTATGTGGTCCAAATGTGGTCTAATCTATAAAATAGTGAAATGTATGTACATATATATTTAACAGTTACTCCACAAAATCGAATTGTACACGAGCTGATAGCTGACGAGGTGTGTAGCATCGAGTCGGCTATAAGCCATGTACGACAAGATTGAGTGGAGTAACTGTTTTATTCTATCCACGTTCACTGGATTTTGAGAAAACAGAGCATTTTTATTTTTTGCAAATTCGATAAAAACTTTATACAAAACGTCCGACAAAATCATTTCTGCTTAGAATGTAAACAAACCGGCGAAATGACAGGAGCAATTTGTGAAAAATGCTATAATAATAATAATTATTGAAAAAAAAATACGTTCTTACCAAGAAATACTTTCATTCCGTATTTTGTTGCTGTTTTTGTATTTTTGGGGGTTTTGTTTTGAGTAGAGTTTTTATTTCGTCCTCGGTTGGTTCAGTAACACGCGCCGCCATTTTGTTTTTCTCTCCTTACGGTATACGAGCTGATATCCTAGTAGTAGAGTAGCCAATCAGATCGCGCGATTGGTCAGATCCAGTGAATGTGGATAGAACAAATAGCTAGATTTCCGTTAGTTGAACTTAGAAAGGTAATGAAAAGCAGTCTACTGAAAGAAAAGTGCTACTAATTCTCAAGACTTTAACTTTTAGCCTACCTTTTACGCATCGAGTCATTTTTATCCAAAGCAACTTCCAGTTGAGACAGTACAATTGAGTACTTAAAGATTAATCTGTCTTGCTGAAGGATTCTGGGATTTAAACCTTCCGACTGGAGTCCAAAGCCTTAATCACTTGTGAGAGTACTGAACTGAAAACACTAAATGAATTATTTACAAATCTGACCACAGAATTGAACTTGCATGCCAAAAAATATCATTCAAATCATGTTACATTCATACATATGAATGGTTTTGGCTTTGGTTAGAAGAATTTGTCTTCAGAAACACGTTTTCACACCCATTCCCATTAACAAAGATTCAAAACCTCCCATTTCCCGCTTGTTCTTACATCTTATGAGTGTTCGACTATTAGGTTTGTAGCAACTCATCCATCTATGCGTGTTTTCAGCTCGGCAATAGACATCCCTCATGCTGTGGGTTGGCCAGTAGACCTGCGCACGGTGTGTGGGCCAAGCAGGAATGACTTATTACAGAGGAAGGGTGTGTGGCTGCCAGTACGGCTGTCTAAATGACTCATTACAGCTGCTTTTAGGTAACGAGATAATGCACTGCAATGCAATGATGGGTCAAGGTTCAGTATGCAACTTCTGGGAAACGGAATTGTAGGACTTGAGTTTACAAGCCACAACAGTTGCAATCGAGCTAAAACTCAAAGATCTAGATCACTGAGGTACACACACAAGAGATATCCAAAAGCAATACAAGGAAAAGGATTGGCTCTTTATATCCCGAACAGCAGACTGACAGCTTGTGGTTAATGATTCGTGTAGGTCCAGGGTGGCAGTCCAATCTGGAACATGAAATAGAAACCTGATGTATAGATGTGAATAAGATAGGTACACAGTTAGAACCGTTGATAACTGTTATATCTACAGCACACTCAAGCTTCTATATCATACAATGCATAGGCATTGAAACTGACTGGTCTTGAAGCCTCAAGTCTGGTTTTGAGATGTTTTCTCTATTGACAAAACCATATCTCAGACTTATTGGCATTTCTAGTTGGACTTGTTTCAGTCTTGGCCATTGGTCTTGCTAAATATAGTCTTAGTCTCGATTGAGAGCTGCATGTTGGTTTTTTGTTTACACAAAATGGTTGACAAGACATTATTCCTTCTATAAACCAATGGCACAATGCACAAATGAAAGGGCGGCCTTCAGTCTTAATCTTGATTCAGTCATGCTTTCATCTGGACAAATTTCCATCATCGGATGCAAATACGAACGTCAGAAACAACAAACAAGGCTTGTAGCGTGACGTAATTAATGAACAGTGATATGGCATCTAGGACGCCCCACAACACCTTGCCAAAACATCCAGCATGTCAGAATTTTTCTCGCCTAATTTGACAACTCCTAGCAAATTCCTTGACGTTCCTTCTGCAGCCATGATTTACAATTTCTTGACCCTCCTCCATGACAACATGCAAGGACGTGAATGATGATTGATCGGGGTCAAACTTGGAGGTGTTGCCAGTCTCCCGACCAAAATACGGCAGGAATTCATGGCACTATTATGACATAGAGACCATCATGTGGTCTGATCCCATCATTAGTCCTGGTCTTGGACTTGACAATGGCGGTCTTGACCACAACCCTATCTTTAACATCTCAATTGTTCAGTTGTATACTGTCTCATTTGTAAACCATGAATGAAAGCATCAGTCATTCATTCATTCATTCATTATCTCTAGCCGCTTTATCCTTCTACAGGGTCGCAGGCAAGCTGGAGCCTATCCCAGCTGACTACGGGCGAAAGGCGGGGTACACCCTGGACAAGTCGCCAGGTCATCACAGGGCTGACACATAGACACAGACAACCATTCACACTCACATTCACATTCATTCATTCATTCATTATCTCTAGCCGCTTTATCCTTCTACAGGGTCGCAGGCAAGCTGGAGCCTATCCCAGCTGACTACGGGCGAAAGGCGGGGTACACCCTGGACAAGTCGCCAGGTCATCACAGGGCTGACACATAGACACAGACAACCATTCACACTCACATTCACATTCATTCATTCATTATCTCTAGCCGCTTTATCCTTCTACAGGGTCGCAGGCAAGCTGGAGCCTATCCCAGCTGACTACGGGCGAAAGGCGGGGTACACCCTGGACAAGTCGCCAGGTCATCACAGGGCTGACACATAGACACAGACAACCATTCACACTCACATTCACATTCATTCATTATCTCTAGCCGCTTTATCCTTCTACAGGGTCGCAGGCAAGCTGGAGCCTATCCCAGCTGACTACGGACGAAAGGCGGGGTACACCCTGGACAAGTCGCCAGGTCATCACAGGGCTGACACATAGACACAGACAACCATTCACACTCACATTCACACCTACGGTCAATTTAGAGTCACCAGTTAACCTAACCTGCATGTCTTTGGACTGTGGGGGAAACCGGAGCACCCGGAGGAAACCCACGCGGACACGGGGAGAACATGCAAACTCCGCACAGAAAGGCCCTCGCCGGCCCCGGGGCTCGAACCCAGGACCTTCTTGCTGCGAGGCGACAGCGCTAACCACTACACCACCGTGCCGCCCAAGCATCAGTCAAATGAGTTAAATGTAAAAAGAAAAAGACAAGTAAGTAAAATGAACCTTCTGCACCTATACAATGTATATGCATGTAACTTGACTCATAAGCATCATCATTGCTTTGGTTTGCACCAATTATACATCAATTTTAATGTCAGAAATTAATTTTTTGGGTTGTCAGTTTGTAAATTTGTTTCTAAAGTAGGTTCATTTTTATTCATCCTTGGAGTACAGAAGATCAGATGGTGGCTCAAGAGTAATTCTGAAAAGAAATAAATCACCTGTATTGGCAGCTCAACAGGTTTATGCTCCAGGTTACTGAATGGAAGGTTGGAGGTTCAAACCCTGTCACTGTCAAACTGCCACTGTTGGCCCTTGAACAAGGCCCTTTATCCTACTGGCTCAACCTAACCACATAGAAGTGGGTATCATATAATAAATTAATCGTTTCCTTAAGACTAGAAATCATATCGAATCAGACTCGGTGGTATCGTCTAATATCGGATCGTCTCATTATGACTCAAAATCATATCACATCGTAGCAGATTACAATGTCACTATGTAGCACATTCAGGTTGGACAAACTGATTAGGCGTGCCGGCTCTGTGGTCGGCATGAAGGTGGACTCTCTGGTGACGGTGGCAGAGAAGAGGACTATAGACAAACTACTGAACATCATGGACGATGCCAGTCACCCTCTGCACACCGTCATCAGCAACCAGAGGAGCCTGTTCAGTGACCGAATGCTCCTTCCCAAGTGCACGACTAACAGACTTAGAAACTTCTTTGTCCCTCACGCCATCAGACTGTACAACTCCTCTCTGGGGGGGAGGAAGGGTAACAGGAGGACAGAGAACAGGAAGGAGCAGTAGCCTAGCCTAGCCTGACAAAAAGCAATACTGGGCAATGTGCAATACCTCTCCTGCTGGACTTTTTCTTTCTTTCCCATATCTTATTCTTTTTTATATTTGTATATGTAAATACTTAATTTAACTTATCTAGAAGTTTTCTCTATTTTCTATTCTCTGTTTATCCTGTAATGATGCTGTTGGAATTTTAATTTCCCTGAAGGAACCCTCCCAAAGGGATCAATAAAGTTCTATCTAATCTAATCTAATGATGCCACTGCAAAAGCTGCCCCTGTTGGCCCTTGGGCAAGGCCCTTAACCCTACTGGCTCAACCTAACCACAGAGAATGATGAATATCCTGTAATGATGCTGCTAGAATTTTAATTTCCCTGAGGGAACCCTCCCAAAGGGATCAATAAAGTTCTATCTAATCTAATCTAATCTAATCTGCCACTGCAAAAGCTGCCCCTGTTGGCCCTTGGGCAAGGCCCTTAACCCTACTGGCTCAACCTAACCACAGAGAATGGTGAATATCCTGTAATGATGCTGCTGCTAGAATTTTAATTTCCCTGAGGGAACCCTCCCAAAGGGATCAATAAAGTTCTATCTAATCTAATCTAATCTGCCACTGCAAAAGCTGCCCCTGTTGGCCCTTGGGCAAGGCCCTTAACCCTACTGGCTCAACCTAACCACAGAGAATGATGAATATCCTGTAATGATGCTGCTAGAATTTTAATTTCCCTGAGGGAACCCTCCCAAAGGGATCAATAAAGTTCTATCTAATCTAATCTGCCACTGCAAAAGCTGCCCCTGTTGGCCCTTGGGCAAGGCCCTTAACCCTACTGGCTCAACCTAACCACAGAGAATGATGAATATCCTGTAATGATGCTGCTAGAATTTTAATTTCCCTGAGGAAACCCTCCCAAAGGGATCAATAAAGTTCTATCTAATCTAATCTAATCTAATCTAATCTAATCTAATCTGCCACTGCAAAAGCTGCCCCTGTTGGCCCTTGGGCAAGGCCCTTAACCCTACTGGCTCAACCTAACCACAGAGAAGTGAGAAAAAAAGATGCAAGAAGAAAACATTGACACATGTCTATTTCAAATTGGTATTTTAGGTTTACAGCATTATCTTTAAAAAAAATACAATACAAATATTAGTTGGATACATCTCTAACATCATGCAATTATTATTATTATTATTATTTTCTTGCAGTGAAACTGAGATGTCAGTGTGTAAGACTCAGGGTCTCATGCCAGCTCAGATGAAGTTGAGAAACTGTGCAGACTTCTTCAGCTTTCTGCATTGCCTCGAACCGTCCTCCTTCTCCAACTCACCTTGTGTGTCTGTTTTCATCCCGTGGAAGAAAACCAATGGATCAATCACAAGAAACAGGTTTCAGGGAGAAAAAGAAAACAAGAGGAAGAAATAGTGAAGAAAAAAAATTCCACTAGAGCAGTAAAGATCCGGAAACTGCGCGCGAGACAATCCCAATCCAACCTTCCCACATGTGCATTAGGTCTTTGTTTTTTATTAAATCTCCTCCTGGGGGGTTAATTTGGTTAATCCAGAGAAAGAAAAAGTCATTTGGAAGTTGCACCCACAAAAGCAAAGTTTCCTCTCCTGTCCTGTCCTGAGTTCTGACTCCTGACTCTCTGCCTACATGATCTGGACTGGGAGCCTTCCTCCTTTCCTTCGACCAGAACCCAGTCTGATGTCAGCAATAACGTGAGCTACAGGAAACTCTAGGTCTCATCTCAATCTGCTCCTTAGCCAGTACCTAGTGCACTAGGTAGGGTGGATTATCCATTATTTGGAGCCCTGTGTAGTAACCTTATCCATGCATCATTCAGTTGTTTGGGTGTCGGATTGGTGTGTTTGGCGCCCTCTGCTGGATATACACATGTAATGCGATAAATTAAAGGTGGGAAGAAGCTACCGGTACTCTGAACAACACGTGATCTTCAACACAGATTGATGTATTCATCTCATCTCATCTCATCTCATTATCTGTAGCCGCTTTATCCTGTTCTACAGGGTCGCAGGCAAGCTGGAGCCTATCCCAGCTGACTACGGGCGAAAGGCGGGGTACACCCTGGACAAGTCACCAGGTCATCACAGAGCTGGCACATAGACACAGACAACCATTCACACTCACTTTAGAGTCACCAGTTAACCTAACCTGCATGTCTTTGGACTGTAGGGGAAACCGGAGCACCCGGAGGAAACCCACGCGGACACGGGGAGAATATGCAAACTCCACACGGAAAGGCCCTCGCCGGCCACAGGGCTCGAACCCGGACCCTCTTGCTGTGAGGCGACAGCGCTAACCACTACACCACCGTGCCGCCTGTGATGCAATTCTGAGTTTAACTTTTTGAACTTCAAGGTCTTGGTCTTTGGTTATTTTCGCTTTGGTTAAATTACCCACAATGCAGTTTGACTGCCCACTGATAGTGAGGACTGATGCAGCAGCGCTTTAGTCCTTTCATCTCTCCAAATCGGTTATCTATACACTCCGCTCTAATAGATCAGCTTCCAAAGTTTCAGTTTTCATGCTGATACCTCCAGCAATGCCACATCAAACAAATCACTAACTACTGATCCAAGTCTCTGCCATTACTCAGTGAAAGTGTGTGTAGAGCAGCACTGCATTCTGGAACTTGGAATTGCTGTCTCCACTACGTCTACATTTGATTTCTCATTAATATGATATCGAATGTCTTTGGAAAATGGTGAGTAAGAAAAGAAGGGATTTTTGTTTGTTTGTTTGTTTGCTTAGGAATTAATTTTTTTTAATTGACCGAGCAATGTTTGTGGGGCATACAACTGTAACTTCTCACAGGAATAGCCAAAATACAAGCCAACCATCAAATTAGCACAGAATCTAGAAGTGTAACTTGACCTATCTGGCGTCAACTATTTCCAGCTCCCTTTCCGTAGACGATGAAGTAAGCACGAGAATCGCCAAAGCCGCAGGGGTTATGGCAAGACTGAACGAGAGAGTTTGGTCCAACACTCAGATGACCACAAATACCAAACTGCACATGTACCAAGCCTGTGTACTCAATACTCTCCAATATGGTAGTCAGTCCTGGACAACGTATGCTAGGCAGGAAAAAAGGCTGAACAGTTTCCACCTCCGCTGTCTTAGACGTATCCAGAACATTTCATGGCAGGACAAACTCAATAACATAGAAGTTCTCCAACGTGCTGGCATTCCAAGCCTGTACACCCTACTTAGCCAGAGGCGCCTCAGGTGGCTAGGTCACGTGCTCCGTATGGACCCAGGGTGCATTCCAAAGGATGTTCTGCTTGGGGAACTGCGTGAAGGATCATGTCCAATTGGAAGACCGCACCTCTGCTTCAAAGATGTGTGTAAGAGAGACTTGAAGCTGGCAGGAATTGTTACAAATAACAGGGAAAACATGGCAGACTCGCGTCAAGCCTGGAGGGCCACAGTCAAAAACAGCATGCAAAAGGCCGAGCATGACAGGAACAACCAGATCGCTGTGAAATGAGTAAAAAGGAAAGCTAGAGCAGCTGCTCCCAGAGAAGCAGGGAAGGGAAGGACTATCACTCTAGAGTTGGCCTATTCAGCCACTCTAGAATATGCTAGAGCTGCACCGTTGTCTCTTGAGATGGACGGACGCCGACGACGAAGAGTGTAACGATCAGACTTTAGATCGATGCATTATATTAAAAGGCAGCCGTTGAAATGAGCTGAGACAACAATCATACGCGTAAATCAATTATTTAAAAAAAAGATAAATCAGTTATTATCGGGGCGGCACGGTGGTGTATTGGTTAGCGCTGTCGCCTCACAGCAAGAAGGTCCAGGTTCGAGCCCCGTGGCCGGCGAGGGCCTTTCTGTGTGGAGTTTGCATGTTCTCCCCGTGTCCGCGTGGGTTTCCTCCGGGTGCTCCGGTTTCCCCCACAGTCCAAAGACATGCAGGTTAGGTTAACTGGTGACTCTAAATTGACCGTAGGTGTGAATGTGAGTGTGAATGGTTGTCTGTGTCTATGTGTCAGCCCTGTGATGACCTGGCGACTTGTCCAGGGTGTACCCCGCCTTTCGCCCGTAGTCAGCTGGGATAGGCTCCAGCTTGCCTGCGACCCTGTAGAAGGATAAAGTGGCTACAGATAATGAGATGAGATGAGTTATTATCGAAAAAGGACCGACATCATCATTCATATTTTTAAACTGATATGTTAAGAGGTGAGAAAGGTGATTTGCCTTTAATTCTGAGAAGCTGGACACGTATCGATCAGAGGGTACTCAATCAAGCTGCATCATATCATATATCATATCATATCATATCATATCATAGCAGACTCAGTGGTATCGTCAAATATCGGATCATCTCGGATCAGATTCAGTGGTATTGTGGATCAAATCATCTCCTTATGAATTAAAATCATATCATATCAGACTCAGTGGTATCATAAAATAACAAACCATTTCCTTAAGACTCAAAATCGTATCATATCAGATCAGACTCGGTGGTATCGTCTAATATCGGATTGTCTCCTTATGAATCGAAATCGTATCACGTCGCAGATTACATGATCCAATCATCAAATATCAAATTGTCTCCTTATGAACAAGATAATATCTTCTTGTATCATATGGACAGCACAGGGTGGATTATTGTTTATTTTGTGCTGACATACAGTGGTGTTTGAAAGTTTGTGAACCCTTTAGAATTTTCTATATTTCTGCACAAATATGACCTAAAACATCATCAGATTTTCACACAAGTCCTAAAAGTAGATAAAGAGAACCCAGTTAAACAAATGAGACAAAAAATTATACTTGGTCATTTATTTATTGAGGAAAATGATCCAATATTACATATCTGTGAGTGGCAAAAGTATGTAAACCTCTAGGATTAGCAGTTAATTTGAAGGTGAAATTAGAGTCAGGTGTTTTCAATCAATGGGACGACAATCAGGTGTGAGTGGGCACCCTGTTTTATTTAAAGAACAGGGATCTATCAAAGTCTGATCTTCACAACACATTTGTGGAAGTGTATGATGGCACGAACAAAGGAGATTTCTGAGGACCTCAGAAAAAGTGGTGTTGATGCTCATCAGGCTGGAAAGGGTTACAAAACCATCTCTAAAGAGTTTGGACTCCACCAATCCACAGTCAGACAGATTGTGTACAAATGGAGGAAATTAAAGGCCATTGTTACCCTCCCCAGGAGTGGTCGACCAACAAAGATCACTCCAAGAGCAAGGCGTGTAATAGTCGGCGAGTTCACAAAGGACCCCAGGGTAACTTCTAAGCAACTGAAGGCTTCTCTCACATTGGCTAATGTTAATGTTCATGAGTCCACCATCAGGAGAACACTGAACAACAATGGTGTGCATGGCAGGGTTACAAGGAAAAAGCCGCTGCTCTCCAAAAAGAACACTGCTGCTTATCTGCAGTTTGCTAAAGATCATGTGGACAAGCCAGAAGGCTATTGGAAAAATGTTTTGTGGACGGATGAGACCAAAATATAACTTTTTGGTTTAAATGAGAAGCGTTATGTTTGGTGAAAGGAAAAACACTGTATTCCAGTATAAGAACCTTATCCCATCTGTGAAACATGGTGGTGGTAGTATCATAGTTTGGGCCTGTTTTGCTGCATCTGGGCCAGGACGGCTTGCCAACATTGATGGAACAATGAATTCTGAATTATACCAGCGAATTCTAAAGGAAAATGTCAGGACATCTGTCCATGAACTGAATCTCAAGAGAAGGTGGGAAGGTGGAAGCAAGACAATGACCCTAAGCACACAAATCGTTCTACCAAAGAATGGTTAAAGAAGAATAAAGTTAATGTTTTGGAATGGCCAAGTCAAAGTCCTGACCTTAATCCAATCAAAATGTTGTGGAAGGACCTGAAGCGAGCAGTTCATGTGAGGAAACCCACCAACATCCCAGAGTTGAAGCTGTTCTGTATGGAGGAATGGGCTAAAATTCCTCCAAGCCGGTGTGCAGGACTGATCAACAGTTACTGGAAACGTTTAGTTGCAGTTATTGCTGTACAAGGGGCTCACACCAGATACTGAAAGCAAAGGTTCACATACTTTTGCCACTCACAGATATGTAAGGGTAGTATCTCACTGGGCTGCGACAGCTTGCGACAAATTGCGAAGGCCATTCGCGAGAGAGTTTCAAAAGTATCCTGAAACATTCACGGGGCTTCTAAATTTCCTCGCATGAGTCGCAAAGTGTTGCTCCTTCATTGCTGAAATTTTGAACATGTTCAAAAAATTCGTGCGACAAAATTTCTCTCAAAATAGCCGCAAATGCGTCGCTGGTGTCGCAAAGCTGTCGTGAACCCTTCTCAAGTCAGTTTCTGTGAGACAGGAAGTGCAAGTTCTTCAGCCAGTATCTCATTGGGCTGCGACAGCCTGCAGCTAGTTGGAGATACAACAATTGTGATAAAATATGTGAATATCAATTCAGTGTGATTCCAAGTGAAAATCGTTGCTAATTCGCATGTTTTATTGCAATTGTTGTGTCTCCAACTAGTCGCAGGCTGTTGCAGCCCAGTGAGATACTGGCTTAAAGTGCATATCACGGGTAAATTCAGGAGCAAGATCAAAGTAATTCTCCTATTTTATATTAAATGTTACAAATATCTGTAACATTCTGCATTCTCTGCAGTATTTTTACCTTGCGCAATACTAGAAAAATTCAGTTGAAAAATTCAGAAAACAACCTGCTAGTTTTCTGCAAGCTTATTCAACGTTATCACGTAATTATTAAAATGGTTAACAGATGTATCGTAGGAGGGTGTAGCAACACCAATCTTGATGGGATTAGTACTCATCGTTTCCCAAAAGACCGGACAATGTGAGAGAAATGGGAGCGCTTGGTCTACACAGGCTGTGCACTGAAACCGTGCAAAGCTCTCGCAGCCTGCTGGCGCTTCCGCAGGTAACGTCACGAATCCAGACTCCCTTGGGATTTTTCCAGACGCATTTTATTTTATTTTTTTCTGCTGTAGACAGATGGCCTTGTGCAAAATTACCCTTCTGGATGAGTGTGTAAACGGACATACTTTCATATAAAAAAAAAGAAATTGGTCCAGAATATGCACTTTAATATTGGATTGTTTTCCTCAATAAATAAATGACCAAGTATAATATTTTTGTCTCATTTGTTTAACTGGGTTCTCTTTATCTACTTTTAGGCCTTGTGTGAAAATCTGATGATGTTTTAGATCATATTTATGCAGAAATATAGAAAATTCTAAAGGGTTCACAAACTTTCAAGCACCACTGTATAAACACACTGATTTACCACCAACATCAGTGGCATTGTACCCAGTTGATTCACAGTTATTTAGTATACAATAATCCTTTAACAGTACTACCAAATTTATTGATTGGAGAATATAATCTGACTGATAAAAAATGTAATAATAAGTTCATTAGTAATGTTTTGAAATCCAAAGTGTTTCATGATTATTGCAGAGGGATAACTTGGCAGGGTTCTAATTTGGTAACTCCGGGCACTTTAAAAAAAGCATATTCAAAATTTATTAAATGGCCTATTTTGCCTAAAGTTAATGAAACACATTTCAAAATCATGAATAAGATTTATCCTGTGGCAGAGCTTCTAAAAAAAAAGATTTAATTTTGAGGTGGCTCAGTGTTCCTTCTGCAATAATGATGATGAAACACTGGAGCATTTGTTTTATTTCTGTCCTGTTTCTCATTGTTTTTGGTCAGAGATAAAAAACTGGGTATCACTTAAAATGAATGATCCTTTGAATTATATCATATTATTTTCTACATGGATAATTTGCCCTCTTCTGTCTCAGACATTATTAACATAATTTTATTAAGGGGTAAATATCATATTCACTGTGCAAAATGGAGAAACTGTAAGCCCTCCTTCCCTGGATTTATTAATGACTTTAAAATGTTTTTCTTGTCTCAAAAAAATAGACTGCAAAATTGCAAGAAAAACAAGCATAGACATTGCTCGTTATTTGTTATTGTAATTTATGAATCCTTTTCCTTTTGTGTCTCTGCTCCGTTATGTGTTCATTTAATTGCCTAATTTAAAATGTAATTTACATGTACACTGCAAAAAATGATCTCTTGTTGAGAGAAAATATCTTTAATATGGGTGAATTTAGGCGGCACGGTGGTGTAGTGGTTAGCGCTGTCGCCTCACAGCAAGAAGGTCCTGGGTTCGAGCCCCGGGGCCGGCGAGGGCCTTTCTGTGTGGAGTTTGCATGTTCTCCCCGTGTCCGCGTGGGTTTCCTCCGGGTGCTCCGGTTTCCCCCACAGTCCAAAGACATGCAGGTTAGGTTAACTGGTGACTCTAAATTGACCGTAGGTGTGAATGTGAGTGTGAATGGTTGTCTGTGTCTATGTGTCAGCCCTGTGATGACCTGGCGACTTGTCCAGGGTATACCCCGCCTTTCGCCCGTAGTCAGCTGGGATAGGCTCCAGCTTGCCTGCGACCCTGTAGAAGGATAAAGCGGCTAGAGATAATGTGAATGGGTGAATTTATTTATTATTTCTTATTAGAAGTTTACTAGAACTCAAATATAAGATTATTTAGCTTACTTTGAGATGCTTTTACTAATTTCAAGCCTTAAATTTTCTTATTCTATTGGCAGATAATTTTGCTCATTTTAAGCATTCAGTTCTAGAAAGAAGCAAAATTATCTGCCAATAGAATAAGAAAATTTAAGGCCTGAAATTAGTAAAAGCGTCTCAAAGTAAGCTAAATAATCTTATATTTGAGTTCCAGTGGCGGCTGGTAGTCTTTCAAACAGGGGAGGCTGGTCGGTTACAATATTTCCAGATTTTAAAAGAAAAACCACATCAATTTTGCCCATACTCTGATCTGGCTGATTGTTGGCAGGGTCACAAACTGTGAAATAACAGGTTCTTTTGGCCCATTAGCCTACTGTCCAATATACATGATGGTGGTGTTGGGGGGTGTATATTTTAATATTTTATATTTTAAAATTGTGGCATGTTGTTTAAAAATTGATCATTATTGAAAGCAGCTCTTTGTCAGGAACCTCAGCAGTAACAGCAGAGTGTTCTGGAATAGGCGCAAGTACTGACCTTGGGGAGCCAAACACAGAGCTGGGTGCCACACATTTCATTCAATGACACTTTCCCTATATTTTACTTATTTTGACTGAGAAATGTTTTATTGACAATTTTGATAACCCTTCACTTTTAATCCAGGTCTGTAGTGTGAAATGTTCTCGGCTGTGTTTTTGTTTAAAAATGTTTTCCAAATTGTAGCTGTGTTTAATTCATATCCAGAAAAATATATATTCCAATATAATATACTCAGCATAAACATTTTAAATAGATTCTATATTTTTGGTCCATCCATGACATATTACTAAAGTAGCCTATTTACTGTTGTTGATGTGGGTCACTTGCTGTTAGCCAATTCACTTTCTCGTACCAGAGAGCTGAAAGGAACGAGTATTATTCCCTACCTTTTTCACCAAGTCAATTTGAGGCGCTGGTCTACCCTGCTCTTTAATTTTAATTTTTTCCTCGAAAGGAAGACTGGCAAATGGCTTCGCCAAAATTAAATCAGCAATGCTTGGCATCCGTGCGCAGCTTTCTTGCTAGCTGACTAGCCCCCTCAAGTTCAAGTTCAGTCACTCAAATAAACGAAATTTCTGGAACTAAGATAGCAAACTTGATAACACTATATTTACACTTTATTTACAATGAAAATATATACAAACTAAAAAAGCTGGTAGAAACCGTATGTAATGAATGAAATCGAAATTTAAGCTGATCTCTTACAATACACCACAGCTCTTCTGATTCCGCATGGGACTGAACTGAAATTCACCGCTGCCTGTCCATATTTGAAACGAGCTGTCAATCAAAGAAAATATCCAAACGCTTTCACCAATCACCAGTCTCCTCGCGGAAACTGCCATGTCCCTCCCACTGTGAGGCTCGGAGTCCGTAGGCGGGCATTTTCGCAGTATTTGTCCAATAACCGTCTTGCATTTTGAGACTGAAAAGCGCAGAGCTCCCAAATGCCATTGAAGTCCACTGAGGCTGGGAGTCTGTGGGAGGGCATTTTCGTAGTATTTGTCCAATAACTGTCTTGCATTTTGAGATTGAAAAGCGCATAGCTCCCAAATGCCATTGAAGTCCACTGAGGCTGGGAGTCCGTGGGCGGGTGTTTTCGCAGTATTTGTCCAATAATCGTCTTGCATTTTGAGATTGAAAAGCGTATAGCTCCCAAATGCCACTGAAGTCCACTGAGGCTGAGAGTCCGTGGGCGGGCATTTTCGCGGTATTTGTCCAATAATCGTCTTGCATTTTGAGATTGAAAAGTGCATCGCTCCCAAATGCCATTGAAGTCCACTGAGGCTGGGAGTCCGTGGGAGTCCGTGGGCAGGTGTTTTCACAGTATTTGTCCAATAATCGTCTTGCATTTTGAGATTGAAAAGCGTATAGCTCCCAAATGCCACTGAAGTCCACTGAGGCTGGGAGTCCGTGAGACTCCGTGGGCGGGCGTTTTCGCGGTATTTGTCCAATAATAGTCTTGCATTTTGATACTGAAAGCGCATCGCTCCCAAATGCCATTGAAGTCCACTGAGGCTGGGCTGCATCGCGCTGTCACGAGGGGGAAAAACTCACGCACACATTAGGCGAACTGGGGAAAGTTATAACGGAATGATTTCGCACTGTAGTTGGGTTGAGCACATATATTTCTATGATTCTGGATCTGAAATAGCAATGTTATAAGGTCGGCTATAACATAAGCCTAGCGCAATTCATCCTACACGATGTTCGTCATTTTTAGAGGAGGCTGAGTGAGCCTCCCTCGTTGTCTTAGAGCAATCGCCCGTGTTGAGTTCTAGTAAACTTCTAATAAGAAATAATAGATAAATTCACCCATATTAAAGATATTTTCTCTCAACAAGAGATCATTTTTTGCGGTGTAGCTTATTTGTTTTTTTTTTTTTTTGGGGGGGGGGTTTGTTTGTTTGTTGTTGTTTTTTTCTCTTACATGTATCCCCTTAATCTGTCATTTTAATCCATATCCTCCCTGAGAGTTTGTACATTTTCCTTTGTTTAATAAAAAAGTTTAAAAAAATGCAAAAAAAAAAAATCAGTGGCATTGTGGGTAAAATCGCAAACCATTATATAAAGTGAGAATGGATTAAATCTTGGATGTTATTGCAAATGGCGTTTTAAATATAAAGATGATAAATCCTTTAATTTCCCTTTTTAATGTGGCTGTTTATTGTTGTGACTAGCTGTGCTGCTAGTGCTACACCACAGCCATACAGTGCTGTTGGGGACTTTTATTTTGAATTCCTGTCAGAAACAGTGGCGTCGAGACAGAGAGCCTGACCCGGAAGTGAGAACACCGAGAGATCTGTCCATAGTTTTGGTTGGGAAGGCAATAAGAAGGCAAAGGAGTTGGAAATAGATGCCATTCCATGTTGTGAAACTGTTCCATTAGTTAGAACTCCTGCTTGGTTGTTTAGTACACCTGTTGTAATAATGGAAACAAAAGAAATAGCTAAGAATGGTGGAGTATATCAGGATGTAGAGCAGTATCTAGAGATTATGTACTGTGACACTACTCAAATGTATACAGATGCATCAAAAGACACAGAAGGTAAAACGGGTATAGGTATACACATACCAGAATATAAAGTTAACATTAAAAAGAGAACTTCTGATAACATGTCTATTCTAGCAGCTGAAATGTCAGCTATTGTATTTGCTCTGCAATGGATAGAAGATGTTAAGCCCCCTAAAGCAGTCATAGGTTCAGACTCCATGTCATCCCTGGTATCCATACAAAGTGGTAATTCTTCATGCCGTCAGGACCTCATCTCATCTCATTATCTGTAGCCGCTTTATCCTGTTCTACAGGTTCGCAGGCAAGCTGGAGCCTATCCCAGCTGACTACGGGCGAAAGGCGGGGTACACCCTGGACAAGTCACCAGGTCATCACAGGGCTGACACATAGACACAGACAACCATTCACACTCACATTCACACCTACGCTCAATTTAGAGTCACCAGTTAACCTAACCTGCATGTCTTTGGACTGTGGGGGAAACCGGAGCACCCGGAGGAAACCCACGCGGACACGGGGAGAACATGCAAACTCCGCACAGAAAGGCCCTCGCCGGCCACGGGGCTCGAACCCGGACCTTCTTGCTGTGAGGCGACAGCGCTAACCACTACACCACTGTGCCGCCCCGCCGTCAGGACCTATTGAATGAAATTAATCACCTCTTATTTGTAATACATCAACAGAGAATAGTCATCCAGCTTGTATGGGTTCCTGCCCACAGTGGAGTGAAGGGCAATGAAGAAGCAGACAAGCTGGCAAAGGAAGCTGTCAAAAATGAAGAAGTCCAGCTGAATATTCCACTTAGTCGTACAGAAATCAAGGTATTAATCAAACATAAGGTAAATAAAATCTGGCAAGCAGATTGGGACAAGGAGAAGAAGGGAAGACATTTGTACAGCATACAAAAAGAAATATCAAGCAGCAAATCAAGTTACTCAGGAAGACAAGAAGAGGTATGGTTCACACGTATGAGAATAGGCCACACTGGATTAAATAGCAGCATACATATTATTCATAAGCATCCCACTGGCATGTGTGAGTTTTGTGGAGTTAGAGAAGACGTGGAGCATGTATTATTAAAGTGCCATTCCACCATTGGATGTATTCTTTGGCATAACATACAATATATTTTATGACAACATGACTAGACAGAGAAATCTTTTAGCTTCAAAATGATATATCAAACATAATTTTTTGACAACGACAAGTATATTAATTTTGCGACCAAAGTCACCTACCCTTTTAATTTCCACGTGGTAGTGAAACGTGATGTCATCAGCAGGTTCCCCTTCTTGTGTACTATGTGTCGGTCTATTTTTAGACCAGGAAACCCCCAAAGTGAGAGAGTCATTTCTCCTCGTATATGGGGGCCAAAAAAATTGCGAAAAATTTTGAGTTAATATTTCAGTTAGCTAGATTTATTGGTATTATTTTTATCGCGTTCTATCCGCCATTGCTGATAATATGTGCCACGTCACACGTCACGTGGTACACAAGAAGGGGAACCTGCCGATGACATCACGCGCGGAAATTATGCTGCGTTCATGTGCTATGGGAAGATGATATTTTCCAGTTGGGAAGTGGTATTTACCAGTGTGTTGTGTTCACATGCTTTTGTTGTTGTTGACAAATTAAAGATGGTGGACCAGATTCAGAATCAGGCCTGTTATTTGGCTAAAACAATTATAGATTGCCTTGTTCATCAGCTGCAGCAGGAATATGAGTTATCAAAAGTCAAAAGGTAAATAATGCTAAATATTTCCTGATCATGACAAGTAGAGATTTTCTTAACACATTGAATGCCATGCAGTTTTTGGAAATTTGGCTGTAGCCACAATGAGTGTAGCCAGTATCTAGATCATTGTTGGTGTTCTTTGGACAGCCACAGAATATTTTGTATTAGGCTATAATATACATTTTATAATAATATAATATACATAACATGACTCGTTTAAAAGGTGAGAATCAGCTTTCCGTAGGTGAAAACCACTTCTTTCTTGGTTCATAAGCTAGTCTTGTACCGCTCGCCGCCATGTTGAAAAGGTTAAAGTTCATCTCATCTCGGCAACTCGTGTATCAAAATTTTCTACGAGTTGCCCAGTGGAAAATACCACAAGAGGGGGCGTTCATGTGTGGTTTCCATGTCGGCGTTTGGTATTTACCATAATTCCTATAGCGCATGAACGCACCATTAAAAGGGTAGGTGACTTTGGTCGCAAAATTAATATACTTGTCGTTGTCAAAAAATTATGTTTGATATATCATCTCATCATCTCTAGCCGCTTTATCCTTCTACAGGGTCGCAGGCAAGCTGGAGCCTATCCCAGCTGACTACGGGCGAAAGGCGGGGTATCTACACCCTGGACAAGTCGCCAGGTCATCACAGGGCTGACACATAGACACAGACAACCATTCACACTCACATTCACACCTACGGTCAATTTAGAGCCACCAGTTAACCTAACCTGCATGTCTTTGGACTGTGGGGGAAACCGGAGCACCCGGAGGAAACCCACGCGGACATGGGGAGAACATGCAAACTCCACACAGAAAGGCCCTCGCCGGCCACGGGGCTCGAACCCGGACCTTCTTGCTGTGAGGCGACAGCGCTAACCACTACACCACCGTGCCGCTGGATATATCATTTTGAAGCTAAAAGATTTCTCTGTCTAGTGATACCATTTATATATGTTGTCAAAATATATTGTATTTTATGCCAAAGAATACATCCAAGTGGTGGAATGGCACTTTAAGATGTGTAAAATACTCAAGACAAAGACAAGGTCTTAAGAGAATAGTTGAAGCAGCCAAAAAGGTTTTCTCTTTAGAGACCCTACTGGGGGAGCCTAGATCAAGGCATATCACTAATGCAGTAACAACTTTTATTAAAGACACTAAGATAGCTGATCGCATTTAATCTTATCGGGTTTTTTTAAAGAAATAATGTCCGCGTAATTACACCCCAGTCCAGTAGTTGGCGGTAATACACTATGTTTGTCAACTGCCATACAACTTAACAGAAGAAGAAGAGGAGACCCCAGCGCGAGAGAAGGTTAAAGTCCTGGAGTCGTTGGCTTCCGGTCCCTCAGACAGACATGAACAGACTCAGGCTGCTTTCCTGCCATTTGTCACCGTCACGCGCGGAATTTCATCCGTGTGGCGCGCGCGCTCCAGCTGAGCCTCAGGATGTGGTGGTGGTTCACGGCTTAAGGACCGCAGTGGGGAGGGCGGGGCGGGGCTCCTTCAAGGTGGGTGTGTGGGTGTTCAGGGGGTGGGCGATATGTCAAAAGTATCATTTCGTGATACATTAATGTTAAAGAATAAATTATGACATTTGTATGTAAAAATAAGACATAATTATGATTACCTTTAATGAATCTACACAAAATAGCCCATAATACTGAAGTAGGGGGAAAATCAATATATAGACCCCTTACACTGACGTCACCCTTAACCGGAAGTAAACAGACCCTGCGCCATTTTGGAAGACCAACAAACTCGTGATTAGGGGATGTGGATGGAAAGTGTGGTGTATGTGGTTCTATTGAGACTGTGGAGCATACAATTGAACATTGTGTCAAGTTTGAGCAGGAGAGGCAGCACCTCATCCTTGGATTACAGTCAGAAAGTGTGCCTTTTAATGTAAAAGCAATTTTGCAGAGGAACTCAAGCGAGATGTGCTTTAAGCATTTATTTCACTTTATGGAAGTCACTGGACTGATTAGAAGAATATAATGGATTCTCTCATTTCTTTCACTCTTTCTTTACTTTTTTTAATTTTCTTTATTATTATAATAATAATAATATATATTTTTTATTTAATTATTATTTTGTTTATAGTAGAGATAGTTTACACCCAGACTCACACTCCATTTCGGTAGGTGGCGGTAATGCTTCCAAAAAGTTGTTTGCCAACCGCCAATTAAAAGAAGAAGAAGTGATTAGGGGAAAATAACAACGGCAGCGGTATGTGAACCCACGAGAATAAAGTGGAGTGGCAAACGACTTAAACAAACAAATCTGAGCTGTTTTATTTATGATTTATTGGCCCAACAGTAGACTTGAAAGAAAACTGTGGATATAATGGATAAGTCTGTGCATGATCTGCGGACACTTTGAGGTAAGCAAGCGCAAGAAATTCAGATTTAAAACATGCTAAATTGGCCCCGAGTTGATAACTGTATGAGGAGCAAGCCTCCCAGACTTCTACAATTTAATAATAATAATTTAGGATGTTTGGGGCTTGCTCGCTGCTGCCAGGTTGGTTGTTGAGTAGCCTGACTGTTTTTTTTTTCTTGCGTGTGGTATCATTGTTGACGCGAGGTTGTTTTTTGAACATGCCAATGCGGACACGATTTCCCCTGATGAGTTATGACTTCAGACGTGATGCGTGTGTGGAGGTGTGGAGTCCGCGTGATATGTGCGTAAGATAGACTTCTCATGTGTTTGGAGATCCGCGCTCCGAGACAAGCGCAAGCACACACACCCCCAAGGGAAAAAAGGGCCCCCGAAAATATCGGCATAGTTCGAACACTGGGTGTAAACAACAAATAGTTTACAATGTCTGGGTAGCAAACAGATGGCAGAATTGGTGTCCGGTCCTCCTTATGTTTCCATTCTCCCTTGCCCCGAGTCTTATCATATGGGTCAAACCCATCAATCACAGCCAGGTTCTCCACATGCCGTGCCCTTTCTGCAGCTGGTAATGTACTCACATAACCCGAATTATCATCCATCGTGTCACTTTACTCTCGCTCGTACTTTGTTTTATATTGTGAGTGCATGTACTTGGTCTTCCAATATGGCGCCTAACAAAATCTCGCGGCGCGGTGACGTCATGTGAAAGGGGTCTATATGTCAGCTGGGAGCCTATCCCGGCTGACTACGGGCGAAAGGCAGGGTACACCCTGGACAAGTCGCCAGGTCATCACAGGGCTGACACATAGGCTACGTTCACACTGCAGGCTGAAGTGACTCAAATCCGATCTTTTCGCCCATATGTGACCTGTATCCGATCTTTTATTGACAATATGAACGACACAGATCCGATTTTTTCAAATCCGACCCAGGCCGTTTGGATATGTGGTCCTAATTCCGATTCCTATCCGCTCTTTTCATATGCGACTTCAGTCTGAACCGCCAGGTCGCATTCATCCGACTTACACGTCATCAACAAGCCACAAACGTCACTATTCTGCGCTGAAGTAGGCGGCGGGTCTCTCAAAGTTACAACAACATGGCGCATAATCACGGGCGCAGATAGAGGGGGGGACGAGTCATATTTAAATTCACCTCGTTCGGTCCCCCCTACTTATAGGGAGGAAAAAACGTCTATGCTGTCTTTCTTTGCATAAGGCAAACCTCACGGAAAAATCAAAAGACTAATTACCATTCGGTTTATTGAGGTGCACAGCAGTGTATACATATAGTTGCAACAACTCACATAAAACAAAACAAAGACTGATATTCGGTTGGTTGAGCTGCGCAGACTGCACAGGTTGCGAGCTCGAGCTTGGTTGCTATGGTTACTAACAACAAGTTTGACAGGCATGTTGGGGTTGGTTTGCTGGCAGCTTTGTCCCCCCCCAGTTCAAAAAACGTACCTGCGCCCCTGCGCATGACATCAATGCGAGGGACGCTTCGGGCTGTGAAGGTTCTGAATCTTCTCAATGGAAGGACGCAGAGGTTAGGGAGCTGATTTCCATTTGGGGGGGATGCAGCTATTCAAGCTAGATTGGATGAGTCATACCGCAACCGGGTGGTTTTACTTCCGTAAACACTGGCCATGCTCACTGCGTGTGACGTCGTCGTATCCTGCAATGCGCATGCGGAACACTTCTTTAGGTCGCTTTTCGTTCATACTGAGGATCACATACAAGTCGCATATATTTGTTAATGTGAACGACCTCACAAAAAAATCGGATTTCACAAAAAAATCAGAATTGAGCATTAAGCCTTGCAGTGTGAACGTAGCGATAGACACAGACAATCATTCACACTCACATTCACACCTACGCTCAATTTAGAGTCACGAGTTAACCTAACCTGCATGTCTTTGGACTGTGGGGGAAACCGGAGCACCCGGAGGAAACCCACGCGGACACGGGGAGAACATGCAAACTCCGCACAGAAAGGCCCTCGCCGGACACGGGGCTCGAACCTGGACCTTCTTGCTGTGAGGCGACAGCGCTAACCACTACACCACCGTGCTGCCTTGCAAAAATGTATTAACCAAAAAAAATCCAAAATTTTAAATTTGATCCAGTCAGTTGATGGCAGCATGGTGGTATAGTGGTTAGCACTGTCGCCTCACAGCAAGAAGGTCCGGGTTCAAGCCCAGTGGCCGGCGAGGGCCTTTCTGTGTGGAGTTTGCATGTTCTCCCCGTGTCTGCATGGGTTTCCTCGACAGTCCAAAGACATGCAGGTTAGGTTAACTGGTGACTCTAAGGCTGCGTTTACATTAGACCGTATCTGGCTTGTTTTCTTCGCGGATGCACTGTCCGTTTACATTAAACCGCCAGGAAACGGGAATCCGCCAGCGTCCACGTATTCAATCCAGATCGTGTCTGGTCCGGTGCTGTGTAAACATTCAGAATACGCGGATACGCTGTGCTGAGCTCTAGCTGGCGTCTCATTGGACAACGTCACTGTGACATCCACCTTCCTGATTCGCTGGCGTTGGTCATGTGACGCGACTGCTGAAAAACGGCGCGGACTTCCACCTTGTATCACCTTTCATTAAAGAGTATAAAAGTATGAAAATACTGCAAATACTGATGCAAATACTGCCCATTGTGTAGTTATGATTGTCTTTAGGCTTGCCATCCTTCCACTTGCAAGTGGTAAGTGATATGCGCTGGGATCACACACACAGCGGCTCAGTCCCGAATCACTGCTTGTGCACTTCACTCGCGCGCTCTGTGAGCTGCGCAGGGCCGGAGTGCGCACCCTCCAGAGGGCACTCGCTGTTCAGGGCGGAGTGATTTGGAGCGCAGGATGCCTGCGGAGCCGAGCGTATCCGTGTATTGGTGTTGCTGTGTGCACGCAAATCGTGTATTGGTGTTGCTGTGTGCACACTAATCGTTTTAAAAACGTTAATCTGATGATCCGCTGATACGGTCTAATGTAAACATGGGCTAAATTGACTGTAGGTGTGAATGTGAGTGTGAATGGTTGTCTGTGTCAGCCCTGCGATGACCTGGCGACTTGTCCAGGGTGTACCCCGCCTCTTGCCCGTAGTCAGCTGGGATAGGCTCCAGCTTGCCTGCGACCCTGTAGGACAGGATAAAGCGGCTACAGATAATGGATGGATTAATAATAATAATAATAGGCAGCACGGTGGTGTAGTGGTTAGCGCTGTCGCATCACAGCAAGAAGGTCCTGGGTTCGATCCCAGTGGCCAACGAGGGCCTTTCTGTGTGGAGTTTGCATGTTCTCCCCGTGTCTGCATGGGTTTCCTCGACAGTCCAAAGACATGCAGGTTAGGTTAACTGGTGACTCTAAATTGACCGTAGGTGTGAATGTGAGTGTGAATGGTTGTCTGTGTCTATGTGTCAGCCCTGTGATGACCTGGCGACTTGTCCAGGGTGTACCCCGCCTTTCGCCCGTAGTCAGCTGGGATGGGCTCCAGCTTGCCTGCGACCCTGTAGAAGGATAAAAGCGGCTAGAGATAATGAGATGAGATGAGATGAGATGTCAAACATTTGAAACTGAATTATTCATCCCCTCAAGTTGATACACATTTAAATCCAATTCCAGCTGCATGTCTACTGTGATATGTCTCTGGATCTGACCAGGTTGTAACACAACAACGCAAAATATGGAAACGTTCAAGGGGGTGAATACTTCAGGGCTCGACATTAAGGACTGCCCGATTGCCTGGGGAAAGTGAAACATGCATTCGGGCAAGTGGAATATGTCCCCGACATGCCCGACTGGGCAAGTTGGAATGAGCATATATTACAAACTAGCACCACAAAAATTAGATTTTGACCTTTTATTTCAATTCCTAAAAGCGTCCTTCACTACGTATCCACCATTACGTCTTGGCTGTTTTCTTCGTCTCGGTTTCATTTACTGCTTTGCAAGTTATTTTATATATACCTCCTGCTGTTGTAGTATGGTACGCGTACTGTTTGTAGACCCCTTGTGCATGACGTCATGCATCACGTGATAATTACACCGTCTTTCATGCAAGCAAGGCTTAATCTGTCTTCAATATGGTTAATTTTTGCGCCGTTTTTGCTTGTTCAGAGAACTAGATAAAGGGCATTACCGTCTCCTTGCTATCAAAAAAAATGTTAACAAATAGAAGCAAATGCTTCAAGAACAATGAGGAAATGAGTGATTAAAGAATACGAGGAGAGGAGCTCAGCCTGAAAACTCCAGAGAAATTCATGATTATATTTAAAATGTATTTTACAAAAACAGAAAGTCGGAAGTGAGGATGGAAGAGTTTGCTTAAGAATCTCGTTTTATTTTATTTTATTTTTGTTCGCATTCGAGTTAGCGCCTTCATGAGTGTTTGATTTTCTTACGGGGAAGCCGCTTCCTTATTCGACACAGAAAACCCAGATTGGTTTCAAACAACTCAGCCATAAAAAACTCAACAAAAAAGTGACATGCGTGATAAATCCTGAAAGAACAGAACAGATTAAGAGCAGAGAGAGCTGGAGCTTTGTTTCTGTTATCAGAGGAACATAGTTCTGTGCAAAATTATATATAAATATATATATGTTTTTAATATCATCCACCTCTAGGTTTAAAAAACAAAACCACGCTGCGTCATGACAGACCGGCTGTACTGATTCAGTTACAGGTTGCCAGGTCTGTATAAAACACCCACAAAACTACACACTAAACAATAATTTTAAACTCAAACATTATCCTGTCTGTCATGACGCAGTGTGGGTTTTTTTTTTGTATAAATATTCTCAAACACCATACTTTTCAAAAGTCTTGGCACCCTATTGTTTTCTTCATACAAACTTTGTTATAGATTTCTATTTTATGATTTCTACATTATCGAGTAATGAACCTACAGTCTGAGAGAGTTCTACACAGACACACTGAATTTTACAACAGCTGCATGCATGTGAAATGGAAATAAATCGACTAAGGCAGGAAAAACTATTTTGGATAAAATTATTATTGTCTGTTACAAGTAAAAGTAAAAAGTAACTATTAACCAAACTTAATAATAAACCTAATCAATAACTAAAATTCAACTCAATGTGTGATCTTCATTTTATGTTGAAATTCACAACTATTCTATGGTTTTCCAAAAAAAAAAAGCAGTACTCGCAAAATAGGGGGCAAGTGGAAATGAACCCGGACTTTCCCCCCAGGGCAAGTGGGTTTAAAAGTTAATGTCGAGCCCTGCACTTATGAAAAACGACTGTATATGTATATCCAAACATCTGATCTGAACATCCCACAAAGTCCCATTAAATCCACTCACTTTTTGGTGTTGGCCAAAGCCAAGAGAACACCGTTCCCTGTGTGAAACATGGTGGTGGTAGCATTATATATATATATGTATGTATATATGATTTTTGGTCTTTGTTGTGGTGATACCCTGCAGGACACGACCCCAGACGAGCTGCTGAGTGCAGTGTTAACAGCAGTGCTGAGAGATGTGAGACTGTCCCCAGATAAACTCGGGGACATGTGTGTTGGTGAGTCACGACTTCATGAGATTAATACCCCGTTTTTTTCAGAGTCCAGCAGTGTTTCCCCAGCACTGACTCACCGTATTCATGTCAACGGTTTATTGAAGGATAAGTGGGTGTGTTAGAGCAGGGACATAACTACAGTTAGTTGATCTATATTTTTTGGTGTATGAACAGTAATGAAATTTTACGTAGACTCACTTTGAAATAAACAGCTTTGTAAATTAGAACATTGCTTAATTCCGGCTGCTTGGTCCAGTTGGCTAATATATTGAAATAGTGCAGCTCTTGCATTTCCGGCATCCATAAGTACCAGTGTTGTAGTCGAGTCACTAAACCTTGAGTCCGAGTCCAATCTCGAGTCCCCGGTGTTCAAGTCTGAGTCATTAAAAAAATTCGAGTCGAGTCCACTATTGATTCGAGTCGAGTCCAAGTCCAAGATTCCAACTGCACCATTTGACGGTGGCTGTTTTAGCGCCATTAACATTAGTTTGTTCCTGAACATGATGTATGAACAGGTGAATGTGCTTCTCTTTGTCAGGGAGTGCAAAGTATTCTGTCAGAGATGGTTGGGAGATGGATGTAAGTGCAGAAGGTGTGTTTATTAATCCAAGTGAAGATGGTAAATAATCCAGAACGGCAGGCAAAATTGTGAAACAGGCAATAGGTCGAGCGAGGCACAAACAGGCTATCGTAGACTCGGCAGAATCAAAGACGAGAAACAGGAAATCAGGGATCAGGAAACCAAACAAGGAAATAAGGCTCAGTAATGTGTCAGCAGTGTAACTCAATACTTTGCAAAGTAAGTGTGTTTTCACAGTTTTTAGATAGGCGCGCTGATTGCGCCTTAATCCTGTGCAAGTGCGAGTCGTTTACGGCGCGCGCACTGTCCGGAGTGTGCCTGAGAGTCGATTTGATGCACGCGCCAAGGCACGCAGGTGTGACACTCTTACACAAAAGTGGTATAAAAACTAATGTAGATGTCTTGAAGTTCTAACTTTCTTTCCGAGAAACGTCTCCAACATGAGAGCGAAGTGGAGGAAGAAGCGCATGCGCAGGCTGAAGCGCAAAAGGAGAAAGATGAGGCAGCGGTCCAAGTAAACTGCAGCCTGTCTGCTGCAGCTGAGATCCTGTTCATCTTGGGTTCCCTTTGAGCCTTATGGAAAGGTCCAACCTTAGGAAGGGGTGCTGTCCATGGACTGAAGCCAGTCAGGTGTGATGGAGGAAGCTTTTGTTTCCAGGCTGTCCAGATGGATGCTGGTCTTGACCTTTTGGACTTTCCAGTCTTTCCAGTGCAGCATTTTTTTTTGTTAATACAGTTTCAATAAAAAGTTTGGTTTGGAAAAAAAAAACCTAATGTAGATATAAATATCTTGTGCCAAATTATTATGGCATGTTACAAAAAATAAAGAAAAAAATCCGAGTCCTCGTCTCCAATTTACGAGTCCGAATGCAGTTAATGCACGAGTCCTTAAAATTAGGACTCAGACTTGAGTTTGAGTCCTGGACTCGAATACTACAAGCCTGATAAGTACAGTGACACAACAGCTTGTCCCTTTTTTTTTTAAAGCTATTTCTCTAAGTATTATATCTGTATTTGCATAAGACCCTGTACTACACTACCGTTCAAAAGTTTGGGGTCGCTTTGAAATGTCGTTATTTTTGAAAGAAAAGCACTGTTCTCATCAATGAGGATCACTTTAAACTAATCAGAAATCCACTCTATACATTGCTAATGTGGTAAATGACTATTCTAGCTGCAAATGTCTGGTTTTTGGTGCAATATCTCCATAGGTGTATAGAGGCCCATTTCCAGCAACTCTCACTCCAGTGTTCTAATGGTACAATGTGTTTGCTCATTGCCTCAGAAGGCTAATGGATGATTAGAAAACCTTTGTACAATCATGTTAGCACAGCTGAAAACAGTTGAGCTCTTTAGAGAAGCTATAAAACTGACCTTCCTTTGAGCAGATTAAGGCTACATCCACACGACAACGGCAACGAGATGTTCTTTAAAAATATATCGCGTCCAAATGGGCAACGATCAGTAAAATATCAGGTCCATATGGCAACGCAACGCTTGCTGAAAACGATGCAATACACATGCCACACCTCTAGGGGCGCTGTAAGATGGTCCCTTCGGAGACCCCAGAACAATAGAAGAAGTAAGGACGCATGCGCATAAACTATTATGCGCGAGACTTCATATTAGCCACAAAGTCAGAAAAATCTGTTCGTAAAATTACATTATAATGACCAAATACAATGAAAAGTATTTTTCCAGTCTCACCTGTGAAAGGTAATCCCATGTGATCTCGTTTGGACGGCAAACCTGTTGGTACAGTTAAACGCAGCTAATCTTTATTCTCTGCTTTGACCTATCCAAAATGGCGGCGAGGATGACGTATGATTCTACGCGGAAGGCGGCGTCTTTAATGGTCCGGAATAAATTGAATGCTACACGTTGATGGATTAATTTGTTGTTTCTCACCTGTGAAAGGTAATCCCATGTGATCCCGTTTGGACAGTAAACCTGTTGGTACAGTTAAAGGCAGCACATGAATCTTTATTCTCCGCTTTGACCTATCCAATATGGCGGCGAGGATGACGTATGATTCTACGCGGAAGGCGGCGTCTTTAATGGTCCGGAATAAATTGAATGCTACACGTTGATGGATTAATTTGCTCCTCTACGCCCTTTTTGAGGAATGTACTGTAGGACTAAAACCAACATCTGAAGAGGTGAGATCGCTCCTTTTTTCCCCTATTTTTGCTGGCGGGATTGACTCTGCCCTAAGGGCAGAGTCTCTCTCTCGCTCTCTCTCTCTCTCTCTCTCTCTCTCTCTCTCTCTCTCTCTCTCACTTTGCACCATTTACACAATAAATATTCGCAGTGAAAATATTTTGTAAGCGCGTTTCATGAACCAAGTTATAGGATTTGTTGACAACTCGCATCGCAATGAGATCATCATTGGCACTACTGGTGTTAAGAATCAGACCATTTTATAAATGAATATTTTGCTGTAGAGCTGCAGTGTTTGTACAATTGCATGTTTTTGCTTCACTATTACTGTCACTATTCTGCTTCTTGCATTACTACTGTGAACTAACACTGAACATAATAATAATAATATCCAAGCTCGTGTTTCACTCTCACTAGTGCTCTGTAAGGCTTTTTCCTGGTGATATTCGTTACACTTCTACCCGGCGTGAAGCACTCACAGTCATGTGGTTGTGACGTCATCGTAAACAAATCCGTTCTACTCATCCAGACGACTTCACAACGGCAACGTTGCCAGATCTTTCCACTCTGGAACCCGTTCTCAAAAAGATTGCGTTTTGGGCACCCAAAACGCCGGTGTCGTGTGGACGCCAGGCCGAAACGATAAGCAATTGTATTGGAGTCACCTGAATCCGTTGCCGTGTGGACAGGGCCTGAGTTTCTGGAGCATCACATTTGTGGGGTCGATTAAATGGTCAAAATAGCCAGAAAAATGTCTTGACTATATTTTCTGTTCATTTTACAACTTATGGTGGTAAATAAAAGTGTGACTTTTCATGGAAAACACAAAATTGTCTGGGTGACCCCAAACTTTTGAACGGTAGTGTATATACTTTATATAAAATAGGTATTTTATTACCTTCAACATTATGGATGCATGACGACGCATACACTTTGGAGCCTTTGTGTTAAATTTACTTTGTATTAAATAACTCAAAATGTTCTTAATGTACTGAGTCATGATGCTACTTGTGTGTACTCTGAAATCTGTTGGCTTTCATCCTGTAGGTAATGTGTTACAGCCCGGTGCAGGAGCTCTGATGGCCCGAATTGCACAATTCATGAGGTCTGACGATGTACAATATAAATTCATACTGATTTGCAGGTAGCTTATAATAATAGTTTTAATAGCAGCTCATACTGTATATCTCTGATTTCTAGTGGCTTTCCAGAAACGGTGCCTGTGTACACGGTAAACCGTCAGTGTTCATCTGGACTGCAAGCGCTTTTTAACATCGCAGGTGAGAATTCAGCTCCAGAGGTAAATCCAAGCGTAAATCTGTCATGTCTTTGTGTTATAGGTGAACGTGAAGGCATGAGCTGTTATAACGACAAACTTTGTTTTTTGTTTTTTTTAAGGTGGTATCAGGAACGGATTTTATGATATGGGCCTTGCATGTGGGTTAGTATTTCTTAACGACATATATTATTTGCGAGTTATTCTATTGACAGCACTGAATAAACGTCCGAGTTTATAAAATTAACTCGGAAGATGCTTTATGTTTAATTTACATATTAAATAAATGATTATGAGTGAACATAATGCTTTATTCTTTACTCACACCACAGCGCTGATGAATTCTCGTCAGAAAAAAAATGTTGAAATTGTTCATTTTGTCTTAACAGCAGCTCTGACAGGACAGTAGTGCAAATTTATTAGGCATTTTTGGAAAGAGTCAGCATTTTGTAACAGTCAGGGCTAACGCTGTAATTTTAGGTTTTCTGATAGAGGAAAGTTTTCAGGACAGGAAGGCTTTTTTTTTTTAAGAAAATGAGGGTCTGATGAGGGATAAAAGTGACAAGGATTTTTAAAAATAACTAACACGTATTTAATAATTTGCTAAATTGCTGTGGTGAAAGAGGAATAAAACACAGTATGATTTGCTGTTATAGGGAATTAAATCATCTTTACAGTAACCCTGTTTCACACTGGGCCACATCACACAACTCCTCTGAACAGTCACTAAAGTTTTGGCGCGTTTCTTTTTTTCTTAAAGAAACAATTATTTTAATGGATGCAAATGAGCTTCAGTGGAACTTATACAGTTAGGTCCATATATATTTGGACACTGACACAAATTGTTTTTTTACCTGTTTACTGAAACATATTCAGGTTATAGTTATATAATGGACATAACGTCCAGACTTTCAGCTTTCATTTGAGGGTATCCACATTCAAATTGGATGAAGGGTTTAGGAGTTTCAGCTCCTTAACATGTGCCACCATGTTTTTAAAGGGACCAAAAGTAATTGGACAATTGACTCAAAGGCTATTTCATGGGCAGGTGCGGGCAATTCCTTCGTTATGTCATTCTCAATTAAGCAGATAAAAGGCCTGGAGTTGATTTGAGGTGTGGTGCTTGCATTTGGAAGATTTTGCTGTGAAGAAAACATGCGGTCAAAGGAGCGCTCCATGCAGGTGAAACAAGCCATCCTTAAGCTGCGAAAACAGGAAAAAAAACATCCGAGAAATTGCTACAATATAGACCCCTTCGCAGTAAACGTCATTCATACATAAGAGGAAATTGCACGCGCAGCCTGGACCCAAAAAAGACTCAGCGACGGTAGAGACGAGAAGAAATATTTGGAAGAAATGCCTAGTTGTTGTCGGGTGTCAGAATCGTAGCAGTGATGGGGTTAAAATATACAGAATTCCAGCAGGATCTCACCCATTCCAAAAAAATCGCCAACGTCTATGACTACAAGCCATCAAACGTGTAGACTGGGATGAAAGCACTATCAAAAATGCGCGGGTTTGCAGCGCCCACTTCATCACAGGTAAGATCAAGCTATTTATTAAATCTTTCTTTTTTTATTCTTTCTCATCTTCGTTTATTGATGTAGCAAAATACTTTGGTAACGTTTGTCTGATTAGCTGGGTCATAGTTACACAGTGTAATGAATATTGTTAGCATGTTAACTTAGCTTTGCATGCAGTTTTGTTTGTAGGAGAGCTCTCGCTTGACTCAAGCAGTCCAGATTTTGTGCCATCATTATTTGCGTATGCCGAAAATCACAATTTTAAAGCAAGGATGGAAAGGTAAAATTGTGTGCCCTCGCTCTAAATGCCAACTTACGTTGACTGCTCTAACCTAGCTCCCGCCCCGTTCAGTTTCATTTCTGCTCTCTGCCTCTCGCTTTTTACGCAGCTCTGATTTCTCTTAGCTGCACTCTTTACACTATCATTCCTTTCATGCCATTACCTCCTGCAAATTGCTGTTCAGTGTTGGTATTTGCTGTTGTAGCTAAAGCCACATTGCCATCACATCACTGGCATAATTTGATTAAAACAAAATGAATATGAATGTCCCATTGTTAATCAAGTTGTAGTCTCGCTGTAACCAGAATGTTGATGGCAGGCTACTTTTGTAAATATTTTTTTTTTTTTTGAGTTTGACATTTTTTGTAAATAGTATGACTGCCTTCAGGTATCAGAGGAAAACTTACTAACATCGTCCGTCCACTCTTTAATTAAATACGGATCCGGTAGGCGATGTCCACTTGTTAGAGTTAACTTATTTATGTAGCATTCTCGATCTTGTAACGATAATTGTTTTGCATAATCTGACAGCTCATAATGCCGGTCTATGGGCAGCGCCATTGTTTCTGAATCCAGGCTGCGCGCGCATCCTGGCAATGGTCGGTTTGTTTACAAACATGTGAAGGGGTCTATTAGGAGTGGCAAAATCTACAGTTTGGTACATCCTGAGAAAGAAAGAAAGCACTAGTGAACTGAAAGCACTGGTGAATGCAAAAAGACCTGGGCGCCCACAGAAGACAACAGTGGTGGATGATCGCAGAATAATTTCCATGGTGAAGAGAAACCCCTTCACAACAGCCAACCAAGTGAACAACACTCTCCAGGAGGTAGGCGTATCAATATCCAAATCTACCATAAAGAGAAGACTGCATGAAAGTAAATACAGAGGGTTCACTGCACGGTGCAAGCCACTCATAAGCCTCAAGAATAAAAAGGCTAGATTGGACTTTGCTAAAAAACATCTAAAAAAAAACAGCACAGTTCTGGAAGAACATTCTTTGGACAGATGAAACCAAGATCAACCTCTACCAGAATGATGGAAAGAAAAAAGTATGGCGAAGGGGTGGTACAGCTCATGATCCAAAGCATACCACATCATCTGTAAAACACGGCGGAGGCAGTGTGATGGCTTGGGCATGCATGGCTGCCAGTGGCACTGGGTCACTAGTGTTTATTGATGATGTGAGACAGGACAGAAGCAGCCGGATGAATTCTGAGGTATTCAGAGACGTACTGTGTGCTCAAATCCAGCCAAACTGATTGGTCGGCGTTTCATAATACAGATGGACAATGACCCGAAACATAAAGCCAAAGCAACCCAGGAGTTTATTAAAGCAAAGAAGTGGAATATTCTTGAATGGCCAAGTCAGTCACCTGATCTCAACCCAATTGAGCATGCATTTCACTTGTTAAAGACTAAACTTCAGACAGAAAGGCCCACAAACAAACAGCAACTGAAAACCGCTGCAGTAAAGGCCTGGCAGAGCATTAAAAAGGAGGAAACACAGCGTCTGGTGATGTCTATGAGTTCAAGACTTCAGGCAGTCATTGCCAACAAAGGGTTTTCAACCAAGTATTAGAAATGAACATTTTATTTACAATTATTTAATTTGTCCAATTACTTTTGAGCCCCTGAAATGAAGGGATTGTGTTTAAAAAATGCTTTAGTTCCTCACATTTTTATGCAATCATTTTGTTCAACCCACTGAATTAAAGCTGAAAGTCTGAACTTCAACTGCATCTGAATTGTTTTGTTCAAAATTCATTGTGGTAATGTACAGAACCAAAATTAGAAAAATGTTGTCTCTGTCCAAATATTTATGGACCAAACTGTATATAACTTAAGCTGAGATCAAAAGTAGAATTATACTTATTTACCTTTGTAACTTTAAGCAGAATAGTGATTTAATCAAAATGACTCGACTCTAAGAGCTTTTAACTTTCATTTCTGTGTGTGTGTGTTTTGTGTGTGTGTGCGCAGGGTGGAGAGCATGTCTCTGCGTTCTGTTGGAAACCCAGGAGATCTCAGCTCTAAACTGATGGACAATGAGAAGGCCAGAGAGTGTCTCATCCCCATGGGGTAAAGCTGCTCCTGCAGCACTTGCACCCGAGTGTCCTGTTATAGCACGGAAAAGCTGAGTTTATCACCTGCTGCCTTTTTTTTTTAATACGCAGAATCACCTCCGAGAATGTTGCAGAGAGATACGGCGTGACCAGAGAGAAGCAGGATTCATTTGCTTGCAGCTCTCAGCACAAGTATGATTATCAGTATATTTGAAAATATGTGAAGTCTCAGCGGCGGCACGGTGGTGTAGTGGTTAGCGCTGTCGCCTCACAGCAAGAAGGTCCGGGTTCAAGCCCCGTGGCCGGCGAGGGCCTTTCTGTGCGGAGTTTGCATGTTCTCCCCGTGTCCGCATGGGTTTCCCCCACAGTCCAAAGACATGCAGGTTAGGTTAACTGGTGACTCTAAATTGACCGTACAGTGGTGCTTGAAAGTTTGTGAACCCTTTAGAATTTTCTATATTTCTGCATAAATATGAACTAAAACATCATCAGATTTTCACACAAGTCCTAAAAGTAGATAAAGAGAACCCAGTTAAACAAGTGAGACAAAAATATTATACTTGGTCATTTATTTATTGAGGAAAATGATCCAATATTACATATCTGTGAGTGGCAAAAAGTATGTGAACCTTTGCTTTCAGTATCTGGTGTGACCCCCTTGTGCAGCAATAACTGCAACTAAACATGTCCAGTAACCATTGATCAATCCTGCACACCGGCTTGGAAGAATTTTAGCTCATTCCTCTGTACAGAACAGCTTCAACTCTGGGATGTTGGTGGGTTTCCTCACACGAACTGCTCATTTCAGGTCCTTCCACAACATTTCCATTGGATTAAGGTCAGGACTTTGACTTGGCCATTCCAAAACATTAACTTTATTCTTCTTTAACCATTCTTTGGTAGAACGACTTGTGTGCTTAGGGTCGTTGTCTTGCTGCATGACCCACCTTCTCTTGAGAGTCAGTTCATGGACAGATGTCCTGACATTTTCCTTTAGAATTCGCTGGTATAATTCAGAATTCATTGTTCCATCAATGATGGCAAGCCGTCCTGGCCCAGATGCAGCAAAACAGGCCCAAACCATGATACTACCACCACCATGTTTCACAGATGGGATAAGGTTCTTATGCTGGAATGCAGTGTTTTCCTTTCTCCAAACATAACGCTTCTCATTTAAACCAAAAAGTTCTATTTTGGTCTCATCCATCCACAAAACATTTTTCCAATAGCCTTCTGGCTTGTCCACGTGATCTTTAGCAAACTGCAGATGAGCAGCAATGTTCTTTTTGGAGAGCAGTGGCTTTCTCCTTGCAACCCTGCCATGCACACCATTGTTGTTCAGTGTTCTCCTGATGGTGGACTCATGAACATTAACATTAGCCAATGTGAGAGAGGCCTTCAGTTACTTAGAAGTTACCCTGGGGTCCTTTGTGACCTCGCCGACTATTACACGCCTTGCTCTTGGAGTGATTTTTGTTGGTCGACCACTCCTGGGGAGGGGAACAATGGTCTTGAATTTCCTCCATTTGTACACAATCTGTCTGACTGTGGATTGGTGGAGTCCAAACTCTTTAGAGATGGTTTTGTAACCTTTTCCAACCTGATGAGCATCAAGAACGCTTTTTCTGAGGTCCTCAGAAATCTCCTTTGTTCGTGCCATGATACACTTCCACAAAGATGTGTTGTGAAGATCAGACTTTGATAGATCCCTGTTCTTTAAATAAAACAGGGTGCCCACTCACACCTGATTGTCATCCCATTCGATTGAAAACACCTGACTCTAATAATTTCACCTTCAAATTAACTGCTAATCCTAGAGGTTCACATACTTTTGCCACTCACAGATATGTAATATTGGATCATTTTCCTCAACAAATAAATGACCAAGTATAATATTTTTGTCTCACTTGTTTAACTGGGTTCTCTTTATCTACTTTTAGGACTTGTGTGAAAATCTGATGATGTTTTAGGTCATATTTATGCAGAAATAAAGAAAATTCTAAAGGGTTCACAAACTTTCAAACACCAGTGTAGGTGTGAATGTGAGTGTGAATGGTTGTCTGTGTCTATGTGTCAGCCCTGTGATGACCTGGCGACTTGTCCAGGGTGTACCCCGCCTTTCACCCGTAGTCAGCTGGGATAGGCTCCAGCTTGCCTGCGACCCTGTAGAACAGGATAAAGCGGCTAGAGATAATGAGATGAGATGAGGTCTCAGCATCAGCCTCCACACACACCATGAATACATTATGAAGCACCCTAATAATCGCAAGCTCTGAATATCACTCGTCGAATGTGTTAATTCATTTTGTTTATTTTCACAAAGGGTGCCAATAATTCTGAAATTGCTTGTACATACTGTATATACTAGAAGTGGGATGCTATGAAGAATTCAGCATAATAACTGCATTTATCATCATGATACATGCTAAAACACTTTTTAATCGGTCATATATTGTGTAATTTTCACATTATTATTATTTTTTTAAAGTGTTTCCTATAACAGGACGTCCCAACATTTTATTGCTCCTATACCACAGCGTTTTGCCAAGGGTTACAGGTTTTACCAGTTAAAGAGCGATGCGTACATTTTATCCATTTATGCTTACATTTATGGAACAGGTCCTGTTACCTGTTATCACTTAGGCTGTAGTAGGTATAAAGATTCATTTCTTCACCAACCTGTCTTTGAAGATAAGACCAAAAAAAAAAAATCTGCTTGCCATGTTACAGAGAAGCAGGAACAGCGCCGTGGGGTTTAAATGTAGGTCACGCCAATATTTTTTTTCATTCTTGTCTTCCTGTTCAGGGCAGCTCAGGCTCAGAAACAGGGTCTATTCATGCAGGAGATTGTTCCAGTTACCACCAAGTTTGTGGATGAGAATGGAACCGAGCGCACCATCACGGTCACCAAGGACGATGGCATCCGGCCAGGCACCACCATGGCAGGTCTGGCTAAACTGCGCCCTGCGTTCAAGGAGGACGGCAGCACCACGGCAGGTGGGTATGAGTGAGGTAATTCAGCACAGCTGGATTACTGCTGATATTCCATCATTTAGTGATCTGTGTATAATATATATATATATGAGTGATTCCACGCTTATGGGTACTGAAATGGGGACATGAACTTATTTTTAAAAATTCACCTAAAACCATTTCTTTTTTTTACCATCAGGTCACAAAACATGTAATCTTTAATGAATGATATGTTAAGAGATAATTTTAATTTTCTGAGATGTAATAAAAACATATTTATATGCCAAAGTCAGAACGTAACAGAAGTGTTGTGGACATATATATTCTCAATTTTAATACTTTTTGAAACATAGGAAGGTGATGTTTTAGCAAATATAATTAATAAACATGTGTAGTAGAATAAACATACACATTCTTTCAATAAGATTAACATGGTATAGAGCTAGATTGTAATTAATTTGTAACAGACGCGAGATGGACAATCGTAACAGAAGTAATGTAACAGACATCATTTTGGAACTCATAGGCTTGACTTTGGCATATAAATATGTTTTTATTACATCTCAGAAAATTAAAGTTATCTTTTAACATATCATTCATTAAAGATTACATGTTTTGTGACCTGATGGTAAAAAAAAGAAATGGTTTTAGGTGAATAAGTTCATGTCCCCAGTTCAGTACCCATAAGCGTGGAATCACTCATATATATTCAGGGGTGATAGCGTTCCGGCGCCGCGCCGGATTTCCGGCGTACCATGGCTGGGGAAAAAAAAATCTAGTTCGCCCATTGTCCTGTGTCATTCTGAGATGCGCAGATAGACAGTAAAGGGAATTCGGAATTCCCTTTACTGTCTATCTGCACATCTCAGAATGACACAGGACAATGGGCGAACTAGATTTTTTTTTTTTTTTTCCCCAGCCACGGTACGCCGGAAATCCGGCGCGGTGCCGGAACGCTATCACCCGTGTGTGTGTGTGTTTATATATATATATATATATATATATATATATATATATATATATATATATATATATATATATATATACACACACACACACACACACACACACACAAGTAATGTATAAAATTTGTGTGTAGGTAATGCCAGTCAGGTGAGCGACGGAGCAGCAGCTGTGCTGATGGGCCGCAGGTCTGTGGTAGACGCTCTTGGTCTGCCGGTGTTAGGAATTCTGAGAGCCGGTGCTGTGGTGGGTGTTCCTCCAGATGTGATGGGTATCGGGCCAGCCTACGCGATTCCGGCTGCCCTGAAGAAGGCAGGTAGGTGGATACTGCAGCTCTGTGGAGTTACTCAGAACTCTTTCCTTACACACAGTGAAATTCTGATGTATATGAGATATGTCTCTCTTTTGCGTCGAGCTATGCTCTTCAGAGAACACAAGCTAAATTTCAGTCTCATGATCTCGGCTACGTCTCTGCTTTCGGAATAGATTCAGTCACGTTCAAATGTTTCCGCCTTCAGGTCTGACTCTCGATGATATTGATATCTTTGAGATCAATGAAGCCTTTGCTAGTCAGGTAAGCAGATTTCTGAAACATCCTAACTCTACATTCCATGCATTTTTTGCTGAAAAACTTAAAAAATGTGCTTTTGAACCACAGGCAGTTTACTGTGTAGAGAAATTGGGCATCCCGATGGAGAAAGTGAACCCCAATGGTGGTGCCATCGCTCTGGGTCACCCGCTGGGCTGTACAGGTGCTCGCCAGGTTGTGACCTTACTCAACGAACTCAAGCGCAGGGGCAGGAGGTGAATATGCTGCTCTGGCTTCTCCGTTGTTATTTTGGAATTATACAGCGTATGGAGTAAACATCTGGTTGGTTCTTTCAGAGCCTACGGCGTGGTGTCTATGTGCATTGGAACCGGCGTGGGAGCCGCTGCAGTCTTCGAGTATCCCGGACCTTGAAGAAGATTGTAGTTCGATACAGTGTGATGAGAAGCTTGGAAAAGAAGCATGTTGTGATCAGGAAGATGATGTGGGGAATTGCTAACTCTAATTAAACACACAGATAAGAATTCAGACTCTCCTGCTTTAGTCAGAGTGAATAAGACTCTGTAGAAGACTGAAACTACTTCTATAAATACACAGTGATCAGTAAGTAAAAATTGTAATGCTAAAGGAGTAATTAGGAGTGGGAGAAAAGCAACAAGTAGCTAACAGAAAATAATGGAAGTCTAGGACGGGGCAGCCATCTTGGACATCCAGAAGCAATTTTTATCCCCCGCTGGCTGAAAGGCCCGAAGGGGGGTTATGTCGTGGCGATGTCCGTCTCTCCCTCCCTCCAGAGAAAGGGTGCTCACCTTCTGAAATCAACTCCTCTCACAATTTTTGGAGGAATTTCATGAAACTTGGCAGGATTCTGTGTTATAAGTCAGTAATACGCATATTGTAATTTCGTTAAACCGGACCACATTTTACCAGAGTTACAGCCCTTGATTAACAACCTTGCACTTTCACAATTTCATGAAGGTGTGTTTGCCTTCTGACATCAACTCCTCTCACGCTTTTTGGATGAATTTCTTGAAGCTTGGCAAAAGGCCTTGTTATATGACGGTAATACGCATATTGCGATTTAATTTCGTTTGTGAAAATTTGACCAGAGTTTTGACCCTTGATTAAATAACTTTGACAATTTCATGAAGGTGTACGTTCTTCTGAAATTAACTCCTCTCACAATTTGTGGAGGAATTTCACCAAACTTGGCAAAAGGCTTTGTTATATGACAGTTATACGCATATTCAAATTTTGTTTAATTTGGGCAAAGTTTACCAGCGTTACGCCCTTGATTATTAACAAACTTGTACATTGGCAATTTCCTCCTTCCTGGGAAGGGTACTCACCTTCTGAAATCAACTCGGGTCGAAATTAAGCATGTACCGACGGACATGGGCAAGTCATTCTCATACTCGGGCAACAATAAAATTATCACTAGTTGTCCGTCGGACAACTGTGTTTGAATGTCTATTTTACCAATAAAAATTAAGTTGTTGTGATTCCTAACAGAAACAGAACGAAAACTTTATTTTTCCCGTCTTCTCTTTCGTTTGTCCTTGACTTTGGTTCGTTGCGGTAGTTGACGCTTCCATTCGCGAGATGGCGCTACATGATATTATGATTATTCACACGAGGCGCCACTGTCACGTAGGCTAGAACGAACGACGCGTCTTTTTGGACTGATTTTTAATTCTGATTTGATCAGTTACACTTGACCATGATGACATGATGTTTTCTGACTGTTTAACATGTTTAATAGAAGACACTAGTAGTTATACCGAGTTGTTTTACTGTTCATCATGATGAAATAAACACCAAACACATATGAGTGTTATAACTTTATTTCTATCAATCAGTAATCAAACAATGGCAAAACAAGTTGAAATAATTTATTGCATACTCTATAATATACATCCAGATTGCTTTTTATGCAAATTACTTACCCAGTCAGCCTGCAAAAAAGTAGGGCAACTGATACATGCATGCGGGCAAGTAAATTTTTGGGGTTGGTTGCCCTGAGGGCAAGTACATTCAAAAGTTAATTTCGACCCTTGAGACTCTTCTCAATTCTTGGAGGAATTTCATGAAACTTGGCAGGATTCTTTGTTATATGTCGGTAATACGCATATTGCAATTTCGTTCAATTCAGTCGCATTTTACCAGAGTTATGGCCAAGTTGCCAGTGGGGGATATTGTGCTCTCAGAGCACTCTTGTCCTTAGTGTTCTGTAGCCTAAAGAATTTACAGCCTAAAAACTATCCTCGTTTTGGAAATACAACCCCGATTCCCAAAAAGTTGGGACAAAGTACAAATTGTAAATAAAAACGGAATGCAATAATTTACAAATCTCAGAAACTGTTATTGTATTCACAATAGAACATAGACAACATATCAAATGTCGAAAGTGAGACATTTTGAAATTTCATGCCAAATATTGGCTCATTTGAAATTTCATGACAGCAACACATCTCAAAAAAGTTGGGACAGGGGCAATAAGAGGCTGGAAAAGTTAAAAGGTACAAAAAAGGAACAACTGGAGGACCAAATTGCAACTCATTAGGTCAATTGGCAATAGGTCATTAACATGACTGGGTATAAAAAGAGCATCTTGGAGTGGCAGCGGCTCTCAGAAGTAAAGATGGGAAGAGGATCACCAATCCCCCTAATTCTGCGCCGACAAATAGTGGAGCAATATCAGAAAGGAGTTCGACAGTGTAAAATTGCAGAGTTTGAACATATCATCATCTACAGTGCATAATATAATCAAAAGATTCAGAGAATCTGGAAGAATCTCTGTGCGTAAGGGTCAAGGCTGGAAAACCATACTGGGTGCCCGTGATCTTCGGGCCCTTAGACGGCACTGCATCACATACAGGCATGCTTCTGTATTGGAAATCACAAAATGGGCTCAGGAATATTTCCAGAGAACATTATCTGTGAACACAATTCACCGTGCCATCCGCCGTTGCCAGCTAAAACTCTATAGTTCAAAGAAGAAGCCGTATCTAAACATGATCCAGAAGCGCAGCCGTCTTCTCTGGGCCAAGGCTCATTTAAAATGGACTGTGGCAAAGTGGAAAACTGTTCTGTGGTCAGACGAATCAAAATTTGAAGTTCTTTATGGAAATCAGGGACGCCGTGTCATTCGGACGAAAGAGGAGAAGGATGACCCAAGTTGGTATCAGCGCTCAGTTCAGAAGCCTGCATCTCTGATGGTATGGGGTTGCATTAGTGCGTGTGGCATGGGCAGCTTACACATCTGGAAAGACACCATCAATGCTGAAAGGTATATCCAGGTTCTAGAGCAACATATGCTCCCATCCAGACGACATCTCTTTCAGGGAAGACCTTGCATTTTCCAACATGACAATGCCAAACCACATACTGCATCAATTACAGCATCATGGCTGCGTAGAAGAAGGGTCCGGGTACTGAACTGGCCAGCCTGCAGTCCAGATCTTTCACCCATAGAAAACATTTGGCGCATCATAAAACGGAAGATACGACAAAAAAGACCTAAGACAGTTGAGCAACTAGAATCCTACATTAGACAAGAATGGGTTAACATTCCTATCCCTAAACTTGAGCAACTTGTCTCCTCAGTCCCCAGACGTTTACAGACTGTTGTAAAGAGAAAAGGGGATGTCTCACAGTGGTAAACATGGCCTTGTCCCAACTTTTTTGAGATGTGTTGTTGTCATGAAATTTAAAATCACCTAATTTTTCTCTTTAAATGATACATTTTCTCAGTTTAAACATTTGATATGTCATCTATGTTCTATTCTGAATAAAATATGGAATTTTGAAACTTCCACATCATTGCATTCTGTTTTTATTTACAATTTGTACTTTGTCCCAACTTTTTTGGAATCGGGGTTGTATCTGCATTACACTACTATGTTACCATGTGATCTGCAAACCTGATTGCGAATGTGCCAGAATGTTGATGTTCAACGTATATAAGTTGCATATGAGTGATTCCACGCTTATGGGTACTGAAATGGGGACATGAACTTATTCACCTAAAACCATTTCTTTTTTTACCATCAGGTCACAAAACATGTAATCTTTAATGAATGATATGTTAAAAGATAACTTTAATTTTCTGAGATGTAAAAACATATTTATATGCCAAAGTCAAGCCTATGAGTTCCAAAATGATGTCTGTTCCATTACTTCTGTTACGATTGTCCATCTCGCGTCTGTTACAAATTAATTACAATCTAGCTATATACCATGTTAATCTTATTGAAAGAATGTGTATGTTTATTCTACTACACATGTTTATTAATTATATTTGCTAAAACATCACCTTCCTATGTTTCAAAAAGTATTAAAATTGAGAATATATATGTCCACAACACTTCTGTTACGTTCTGACTTTGGCATATAAATATGTTTTTATTACATCTCAGAAAATTAAAGTTATCTTTTAACATATCATTCATTAAAGATTACATGTTTTGTGACCTGATGGTAAAAAAAGAAATGGTTTTAGATGAATTTTTAAAAATAAGTTCATGTCCCCATCTCAGTACCCATAAGCGTGGAATCACTCATATATATATTTTTTCCCCCCCCCGTAAGACTGGGTTACATTTGAATAAAAAAAAAAAAAAAAGATTTGGCCATGTAGTTTGGCTGAGATTTTGAGTGAGATAGACTTCTATTACTTGTTCAACCATCCCAAACTGGCCCTCAGGGGCAATTAAATCCATCCATCTGATCCTTTGAGCTCCAATGCAAAATCTTGGCTGAAGAACTATTCAGTGTAAGTGACGTATATCTTCTGGCCATACAGTCTTTGCGCATCAAATGTCTCATTTCAGTATGATGATATTGAAACGCTTCGAATTTTATTTTTTAAGGTTTTGTCCGTGTGTGTACTTTTTTGCACACGCAGTCGCAGTTTTTATTTTGTAAACACGCACTTCTATCCTGATAATGGTGCCCTAATATCAGCGCCTCTTCCAAGCAGAGATGTTTAAAGAAGCAATTATTCCACATCGTGAAAATTCTCAAACAAGACTGGAATATTGTTAAGATGTTCACAATCTATTGAGAAGCTTCTTTGCTTTCTTATCTGTAAGGATTAATTAAACACAGATCCCATTTGATTCACTAATGTATTTTTCTAATAACAATAAAGAGAAAACTATCAGAGCTTTTGATTTTTTTTTTTTTCTCAGGTGTCAGATGTTTGGGATATGTATCTCTCATCGAAAGATCCTCTTCCCTGAATCGGTAGCGTAAGACGGGGCTCTCCCAGAATTCCTTGCACGATGATTGTGGTCTGGAATGACTGCTGATCACTGTGGGAAGCAGATTCAAGAATAGCATGTCCTTTCAGTACTCTTAAGTGTAGGAAATCTTGCAATATGCAGTAATTGAAAAATAGTATCAATATTACACAAATGTCGTATTATTATTATCATCGGAGTACCTCGGTGTGAAGCTGATGTCTAGCACTTGTCTAGACAAGGAGCTGGGAAACTCGACTGGTTTTAAGACACCATGCTCTGGAGTGACTCTGAATACTTTACTCTCTTCTTCAGCATCTACACCTACGATAACGCCATGTAACAGAAAATTGTCACAAACTACTGTATAGTTATATTAAGTTTAAAAAACAACCTAGAGTGATATTTGTACCTAGCAGTGTGGTCCAGAAACTGCTGGAGACACTACGATTGGAGAGGTACACTTCTTTCACTCTGGTCTGACCCACATAACAGGTGCCGAAGTCCACGATATCACAGGAGAGGTGCAGCGTGGGTAGTGCCAAGAGAGCACACAGAGCTACACTCTACAAACAAAATCAGGGCTAATATTTAACACAGGCAACATTCTCAATCCTGACTGGTCAGAAAGTGATTCATTAATGGCAAGGCGTGTGTTGGGTTTTTTTTTTAAAGGTCCCATGGCATGAAATTTTCACTTTCTGAGGTTTTTTAACGTTAAAATTAGTTCCTCTGACCTTCTTAAGTCACCCCAGTGGCTAGAAATTTCATAATGTGTAAACCAAACTATGCCCAACGTTTGAGAATGGCGCGTCAAAACGGCGCGTTGATAAACGCTTCCCTTTACTACGTCAGCAAGGGAGATGATCCCCACGCCCCCCTTCTGGATTCCCACCCACTGTATGTATGGATTGCCCGCCCAGTTGTAGTGAGGAGACCATAGAGGACACAACAACATGGCATCACCTAAGCGAGCGAAACATGGATGTGACAACACAGAAAGGAGTCTGTTTTTACTGCCGACGGGAGAGCCCCTGAAGACGCAGTGGCTTAATTTTATTTACTCCAATAATACGCCGTCGAGTCTACCTAAGACAGTGTATGTTTGTCGGAAGCATTTTCCTGATGAATGTTTCCACAACTTAGGACAGTACAGGGCAGGTTTTGCACATCAACTGTCACTGAAGCCTGGGTCCGTACCAAGCATCCCTGCCGCATCAGCCACAAACACCGAACAAGTAAGTGTATAACTGGTCGTTTTGCCGTGTTTTAAAATCGGTGCGTTAGCCTAGCAATGGCTACATTAGCTGTGCAGCTAACCGCTTCCTGCAGTTAGCCAGGTAATCTGCGCTACAAAACTAAAGAGCATGCAGCATGCTCTGTTAAACTGAGTTTAGTCTGGAAATTGACTGTAACTTATGAGCTTATGTTTGACTATTGCTCCGCAATGCATGTCTTCTGTTGGATAAGCGCTATGTTGCTGTAGTTGCTGCTTCTATCCTCTTTGGTGATGGAGTGCGTGTTCAAGCCTAGGGTATTATACGTTCGTAAACTACCACTCCGAACACGCTCACTCTCTGTTCTCTGTGTCACGTTGAGTTTAGGAAAGGAGTCCGAGGGAGAACGGGGTTTTGTCTTAGCAGCGTGGCTACAGGCGCTGATAGCAGCGAGTATGTGTGTACGCAGCTTGGTCAAGCCCCTCCCCCCATGGCCCGCCCCCACCCTCTACCCTTCCCCGCCTCCTGCTTCTCATTAGCAAAACGACGCACTGGGAAAAGCGCTGAAATGGGGCTTTCTCCCAGGAGGCTATATTTACGTGCCGGGGGTTCATTTCGAGAAAGGCTGCGGATATAACATCCGGAAACCTCCACGAGCCCGTTTAAAGCATCAACAAACCACCATGCCATGGGTCCTTTAAGTCAAAGAAAATAGAACAGGATGGCGTATGAAGAACTGTTGATATCTGTAAGTAAGTGTGTGATACCTGGACAGAGTTGTTGCTGTACTGAATAGTAAGACTCTGCTGAAATCTCAGTCTTCTCTCTCCTTTGTCACTACACAGCAGTGTTACAGTGGGCGGGGCTTCTGTGCACGGCTGACTCTGATAGGACAGGAGGGATGCTGAAAGGTGAAAGGCCACCTTCACCTGCCAAAGCCACCAAAAGTGATTAGTATTTATTTCAGCTTAATAAAATCAAGACACTGGTGTGTGTGTGTGTGTGTGTGTGTAACTGCAAACCTGCATGTTGTGTTTGGGTGGCAGGAGCAGTGTGTGCTGTCTCTCAGCGTGTCCCACAAGGCGATGTGTGTGTGATGGAGAGTTGGAGCCGGCCTGGTGTGTGCGCTGCAGGACAGAAAATGGCCGCTGTGTGTTTAGTGTGAAGCTCAGAGGAATCTGGGTGCTGTTGATGAGTTGCAGCGTGCGCACTGTCACGCACTCCTATAATAAACAAAGCCTGTCATCAGAGAGGAGCTCCGAGAGGAACTGGATCTGCTCTGAGATATGAAAGAGGAGTTTGCTTTTGAAGAACCTGTCTGAGTGTGTGTCCATCAAATAAATCACTGGCAGCAGCGCTGAACTCCAGACTGCCTTCATTCTCCTCCATCTGGACTGTCAGGCTGCGCGCACACACACACACACACACACAGAAAAGCTACTTACATTCCACATCTTCCAGATGTTTTTATTTTCATTTAAAGGTTGTGCTTACTGTTAGATTTTTTTCCTTTTTGATATTCTCTTTTCTTGCACGATTTTTCATTGTCTTGTTCCTTTGTTTTCCTATCAGTCTTCTGTTTTTCTCATTCCTTTCTTTTTTCTCTCGCTCCCTCTCTTTCCTTTTTTTTCCATTTACGTCTTTTCTTTCTCACTCTCTCTGTGGTTGCACACTTTTTTTTCCTCCTTTCTTTCTTTCGTTGTATACAGTTAAGGTCAAAATTATTAGCCCCTATGAAATTTTGGAACATTACTATAAAATTCTCCCCAAAATTTGTCACACTGATGCAATTTTAAAAATATCAACCATTCACAAGTGTTATTCCGTAGTACCTGGTGCATTTTTGAATGTAAGATTAATATTTAAGTATCCTTGATCTCAAATATAGTGAAAAATGGGGTGGTCAAAATTATTAGCCCTCATGCAATTTTCTTGCTTTTAAAACACACACGACCAGCCTGTCAGCTTTCAAGCCACACCTGTGCAGTCAATTAGCTCCCAGACAGCACCTGAACATCCAATCAGCATTGATTGTTACTTAAGGGACTCGAAGGAACAGGCCTAGAGGCAGTTGAACACATTTCTGAGAGGGGTCTGCGTTTAAAGCCATACCGAAGACAAAAGAAATCACTCTGGACCTCAGAAAGAAAATAGTTGAGGCCCATACCAAGGGGGAAGGCTATACTGTCATTTCTAGATGCTTCACAGTCTCTAGACCAGTGGTGCGATGCATCATTGCAAAGTACAAGGAGTTCCATGTTGTGCGTGACAAACGTGGACGAAAATGCAAATGATCTCAATCCCAAGAGAGAAAAATCATGAGGGATGTTGGCAAGAATCCCTGCACATCCACCAAAATGATTGTTGCTGACCTTGTCTCTTCTGGGGTTGAGGTCTCAAGGAAGACAATAGCGAGGGCTCTTCATCGTGGAGGGCTCTGAGGTCATCGCCCAAGAAAAACCCCATTACTCCAAAAGCGGCATCTCAAAGCCAGACTGAACTTTGCCCATGCACATTTGAAAGTTAAAGATGAGTTTTGGAAGTCTGTCCTTTGGTCTGATGAGACTAAACTGGAGCTGTTTGGGCACATGGATGTTGCCTTTGTTTGGCGAAAGAAGGGCGAGGCCTACAACCCCAAAAATACAGTTCCCACAGTGAAACATGGTGGTGGGAGCATCATGTTATGGGGCTGTTTTGCTGCCTCAGGCACAGGGAGCCTTGTTCGGGTGCATGGGATCATGAAAAAGGAAAATTTTGTTGACATTTTGAGGGATAACATCAAGACATCTGCTCTTAGTTTAGGCTTACGTCGCCGCTGGGTCTTTCAGTATGATAATGACCCAAAGCACACATCGAAAGTGGTCCAAAATTTCCCAAAGGACACCAAAATCAAGGTCCTGGAGTGGCCTGCACAGAGCCCAGACCTCAGTCCCATTGAGAATCTATGGCACATGCTCAAAACAAAAGTCCATGCCCGAAAACCAAGCAATCTGGACCAGCTGGAGCTCTTTGCCAAGGAGGAATGGGCCAAAATACCTACAGAAACATGTGCCAACCTTGTAAAGGACTATCCAAAGAGGTTAATGTCAGTTGTGGCACAGAAAGGGTACACTATTGATTGTCAGGGGCCTAATAATTTTGACCATGTCATTTTTGTGTTTTCTTGTTACAAGTCAGAGCATGAATAAAATATCATCATCAAACTTAGTGGCCATTCTGTCTTTTCTCTTTTGGAATCATATAAACTATACACATTTTTTGGAAATTGTCATTTTCATGGATAAACAAAGGGTTATGTCTGATTTCACAAAGGGGGCTAATAATTTTGACCTTAACTGTATGTAATTCCATCGTTTGTAAATGTTAATCTTTCTTTTATCACTCTGCTTTTAACTGTGTGTGTGTGTGTGTGTGTGTGTGAGAGAGAGAGAGACCTACATGGCTGGTTCAACACATGCCAACATGTCTAGTCGCAGAGGTTCCAGCTCATAACCCTGAGGTCTGACCACTTTACCCACAAGGCTCGGCGCCACCTAGACGACAACAACAACAACACCATCTGTGCTGAGTAGATCGGTCTTTCTCTGTTCTCTTCCTCAGTGAAGCAGCTGAAAGGGATCATACCTTCAAGTCCAGGGACATGAAGCCAAGAGCGTAACCCACGCATGTGTGGCTGCCGGCTGGATCAGACAGAGTGAGAGGGGTAAAAGACACATGGATGGTGCTGCTACCCCCTGCAGGGACCACCTGAAACAATACAAAACAACACCAGAGTCAGCTGGTTGGCCCAGAGCAACTTAATAATGGCTCCTTTTGACAGCTCAGCCTCACACTGCAATGATATACAGGGCTGTGCAAAAGTCTTAGGCACATGTAAAGAAATGCTGCAGACCAAAAATGGCTTAAAAATAATGAAATGAAACGTTTCAACATAAACAAAAAATACTATAAATAGCAGTAGGCCATAATAAATAAAACAAAGTCAATATTTGGTGTCAGAGGACCCTTTGGTTTAAAAAAAAAAAATAGTCTGAGGTCCAGTGAGTGCAGTTTTATGCGGAAATGAGCTGTAGGTTTTACTGAGCATCTTACAGAACCAGCCCCAGTTCTTCTGGACACTTTGACTGTCACACTCACTTCTTCATTTTGCACCGAAACCCAGCAGCCTTCGTTATGTTTTCTTTTTTAATCTGAAAAGTGCTCTCTTATGGGCGGCACGGTGGTGTAGTGGTTAGCGCTGTCGCCTCACAGCAAGAAGGTCCGGGTTCGAGCCCCGTGGCCGGCGAGGGCCTTTCTGTGTGGAGTTTGCATGTTCTCCCCGTGTCCGCGTGGGTTTCCTCCGGGTGCTCCGGTTTCCCCCACAGTCCAAAGACATGCAGGTTAGGTTAACTGGTGACTCTAAATTGACCGTAGGTGTGAATGTGAGTGTGAATGGTTGTCTGTGTCTATGTGTCAGCCCTGTGATGACCTGGCGACTTGTCCAGGGTGTACCCCGCCTTTCGCCCGTAGTCAGCTGGGATAGGCTCCAGCTTGCCTGCGACCCTGTAGAACAGGATAAAGCGGCTAGAGATAATGAGATGAGTGCTCTCTTACGTAATACACTGCTCAGATACAAACTTTTTTTTCTGTAACATTTAATTTTGTGCCTGAGACTTTTGCACAGTATTGTATCTCCATCATATGTATTAGCAGCCATGACATCCCATTACAGCCAAACCCACTTATTCAGGGCTCTACATTAACTTTTGAAACCAGTTGTCCTGTCGGGCAAGTTGAAAGGAAATTTACTTGTCCGAATGTGAAGTTGACTTGTCCAAATAAATATCTCATCTCATTATCTCATCTCATTATCTCTAGCCGCTTTATCCTGTTCTACAGGGTCGCAGGCAAGCTGGAGCCTATCCCAGCTGACTACGGGCGAAAGGCGGGGTACACCCTGGACAAGTCGCCAGGTCATCACAGGGCTGACACATAGACACAGACAACCATTCACACTCACATTCACACCTACGGTCAATTTAGAGTCACCAGTTAACCTAACCTGCATGTCTTTGGACTGTGGGGGAAACCGGAGCACCCGGAGGAAACCCACGCGGACATGGGGAGAACATGCAAACTCCACACAGAAAGGCCCTCGCCGGCCACGGGGCTCGAACCCGGACCTTCTTGCTGTGAGGCGACAGTGCTAACCACTACACCACCGTGCCGCCCCCAAATAAATATTTGAGGAAAAAAAAAAAACACAAATAAACTATTTGTAACCCAACAATCTTTACTGCATTTGTTTCTGAATTCACAACATATGCATAATATCTATGAATCAAAAGTAATCAATACTTGATATGAGGCAAAAGTTAAAAAATATAGTAAAACAGACTGATTGATACCATAATTCACCAATTATTCTGCTGAAGTTCAGAAGCAATATATTCCAATAGAGTAGAAATTATGAACATAAAATTTTAAGAACAAAATAACTATACTATGCGATCCAGAAACACTAACCATTATATATATACACAGATCAGTACTCTGCAGTTCAGTCACAAATATCACAAAAAGTAACATTATCATAAAATTTATGACTTGATGAGATATCACTAGTTTGGACAAGAGAAACAAATAACAACAATGCTACAAATAAAAACAACTGATAACAAAAATCTATTCACTGCAGAAAAAAATTGGACTCCATCAATCATTAATTTATTTATGAGAAACTGAAAACCAGAAAATTAAAATTATATATATTTTCATTTTTAAATTATTAACTTTGAATATATATCCTCCACTGATTAATTGTTATCTAATTATTCAGTGTGGCTCCTGTATGGTATTTAATGGTCAAAAAAAAGAATTAATAATTTTAAATAATCCATAATTATATCTAAATTATAGAGAAGTATGTTTCAAATTCCTAAACTCCCATTACTAATTAGTTAATTAATACAGCCGGTAACCTAATTAGCAGCCATTTGACAGCTTGGTATTTCATAGATAACTTTCCCCACCCCTACCTCACTCCCTGTCAATCCACACGCATGCAGGCGCACATTCCAACCCCAGCACACGCTCGGCTATATAATGAACACCATCAACAACAATTCAAAGATTTGGAAATTACCACACACTCAACGTAAATATACAGTTGAATAATGATCCCGCCAACAGAAATGTCAACAAATCCACGTGTATGACACGATTAAAACCAATCATAAACGACCATTTACTTTTCAGCTCAAATACAGTAAGCAGTATTGGCCGGTTTCGCAAGTGGAATATTGCGCATGCGCACATCGCTCTTTCCGAATAGAAACATCTGGCGATTCATCAAAACAATACGTCGAGTGAGATGTTTCGGAAATCATGTGAATAAACTGATAAATTTGATATGTAACCCGAATATCGGCGTATTTTTGGTAACTGAGACGATGAACTTGTCCGACATAAAGGATCACTTGTCCCGGACAAGCGGACAAGTGTTAATGTCGAGCCCTGTTATTTAGAAGAAGAAGAAGCCTTTATTTGTCACATGCACACTCAAGCACAGTGAAATTCGTCCTCTGCATTTAACCCATCTGAAGCAGTGAACACACATGCGCACACACACCCAGAGCAGTGGGCAGCTATGCTACAGCGCCTGTGGAGCAGTTGGGGGTTGGATGCCTTGCTCAAGGGCACTTCAGCCCAAGGCCGCCCCATGTTAACCTAACCTGCATGTCTTTGGACTGTGGGGGAAACCGGAGCACCCGGAGGAAACCCACGCAGACACGGGGAGAACATGCAAACTCCGCACAGAAAGGCCCTCGCCGGCCACGGGGCTCGAACCCGGACCTTCTTACCATGAGGCGACAGCGCTAACCACTACACCACCGTGCCATGAATATAATCCAACTATTTCAAACATTAAACATATAAGGTAAATGGATACCATCATATTTATTAATCAAAAGCATTACATTTTCTGAAGTTTTTTGATCATAAAGTAATAACTGGATAACATTTCAGCTCTTCAGCACGTCTGGGGTATTTTCCATTTACACTACCAGTTAATTAGTCTTATAACTATTAAAAAAATAAAACCTGTATTGGGGGCGGCACGGTGGTGTAGTGGTTAGCGCTGTCGCCTCACAGCAAGAAGGTCCTGGGTTCGAGCCCCGTGGCCGGCGAGGGCCTTTCTGTGTGGAGTTTGCATGTTCTCCCCGTGTCTGCGTGGGTTTCCTCCGGGTGCTCCGGTTTCCCCCACAGTCCAAAGACATGCAGGTTAGGTTAACTGGTGACTCTAAATTGACCGTAGGTGTGAACGTGAGTGTGAATGGTTGTCTGTGTCTATGTGTCAGCCCTGTGATGACCTGGCGACTTGTCCAGGGTGTACCCCGCCTTTCGCCCGTAGTCAGCTGGGATAGGCTCCAGCTTGCCTGCGACCCTGTAGAAGGATAAAGCGGCTAGAGATAATGAGATGAGATGAGAAAACCTGTATTGGAAGTAAACAATAAAAATATGTCCCAGATGTCTGAAGTCCCCACATCACACTTCGAGAATGAATAAAAACACCTACTATCTGCTGTGGAGTGATGCAGTATGGGTAATCTGAAGCATTTCCTTCATGCGGCTGGATATACACAGAAAACAGTTTCCTCGCTGAAGCCTGAGTCACTAGCGCTCCTCGCTCGTCTTCCTCAAGCCGTTCTTCATCAAAATCCTAGAAATAGCACATCGAAACAACACCGGGTCAGCAAACTGACCTATGATTTGCTAACCTCTGTCTGTTTACGACAAGATAAAGAGGAGCGAAACCATTCGGACTCATTTTACAATGCTGCTGTTCAAATTCATAACTCTCCTTACTGAAGTCTCTGATTTGCTTCTGTGAGAGGAGCTGCTTCCTTCTGTGCTGGGAGTTTGACTTTGACCCAACCTTGGCAAAAAAGCCATGTGGGAGTTCGGACCTCCAACAACCTCATTACCGTCAACGTCTTTGAGAGGAAAAGGGTCACCGTATGCCACAACCAAGTCTATTAACTTCCTGTCTTCGGTCTCTTTGTTGTAGGTCAGCCAGTCCAAACGGATATCTAAAAGAGGGAAAGCAGACGGTCAACGAGTTATACAAGGAGTAATAAAAATATCATCATCTTAGGAATATCAAATTTGCTCCAACCGTATGCGCTGGTGTTATTCAAACGGAGAGACCGTGACACTGTGTCTCCTCCAGAAATATGAGTTCCAAACCTGTGGAGTAAAGGTTTGCTCAGTAAGGAATGAAATATGAAGTCAAGTTACTGTTTTCCCCCAGAGTTGATTAATTTCTAATAACAGCACACCCCAAGACAAGTGTTTTATTCCTTTTATACCATAGCATTTTGGATTTTTTAAAAAATCTGTTCATGGTTACAGTGCCTTGCAAAAATATTCATCCCCCTTGAACTTTTTCACATTTTTCCACCTTACAACCACGAACTTAAAAGTTTTTTATTGAGATTTTATGTGATAGACCAACACAGAGTAGCACATAATTGTGAAGTGAAACGAAAATGATAAATGGTCTTCAAAATTTTAAGCAAATAAAAATCTGAAAAATGTGATGTGCATTAGTATTCAGCCCCCCTGCGTCAATACTTTGTAGAGCCACCTTTTGCTGCAATTACAGCTGCAAGTCTTTTGTGGTATGTCTCTACCAGCTTTGCACATCTAGATACTGAAATTTTTGCCCATTCTTCTTTGCAAAATAGCTCAAGCTCAGCCAGATTGGATGGAGAGCGTCTGCGAACAGCAATTTTCAAGTCTTGCCACAGATGCTCAATGGGATTTAGGTCTGGACTTTGACTGGGCCATTCTAACACATTAATATTCTCTGATCTAAACCATTCCATTGTAGCTCTGGCTGTATGTTTAGGGTCATTGTCTTGCTGGAAGGTGAATCTCCTTCCCAGTCTCAAGTCTTTTGCAGCCTCCAACAGGTTTTCTTCCAGGATTGCCCTGTATTTAGCTCCATCCATCTTCCCATCAACTCTGACCAGCTTCCCTGTCCCTGCTGAAGAAAAGCATCCCCATAGCATGATGCTGCCACCACCATGTTTCACAGTGGGGATGGTGTGTGCAGGGTGATGAGCAGTGTTAGTTTTCTGCCACACATAGCGCTTTGCATTTAGGCCAAAAAGTTCAACTTTGGTCTCATCTGACCAAAGCACCTTCTTCCACATGTTTGCTGTGTCCCCTACATGGCTTCTTATGCCTGTCTTTCAACAATGGCTTTCTTCTTGCCACTCTTCCAAAAAGGCCAGATCTGTGGCGTGTACGACTTATAGTTGTCCTGTGCACAGATTCTCCCACCTGAGCAGTGGATTTCTGCAGCTCCTCCAGAGTGATCATGGGCCTCTTGGCTGCTTCTCTGACCAGTGCTCTCCTTGCTCGCTCTGTCAGTTTAGGTGGACGGCCATGTCTTGGTAGGTTTGCAGTTGTGCCATACTTTTTCCATTTTTGAATGATGGATTGAACAGTGCTTCTTGAGATGTTCAGAGCTTGGGTATTTTTTTATAACCTAACCCTGCTTTAAACTTCTCCAGAACTTTATCCCTGACCTGTCTGGTGAGTTCTTTGGTCTTCATGATGCTGTTTGTTCTTCAGTGTTCTCTAACAAACCACTGAGGCCTTCACAGAACAAGTGTATTTATGCTGAGAGTAAATTACACACAGTAGGACTCTATTAACTAATTAGACGACTTCTGAAGGCAATTGATTGCACTGGATTGTATTTAGAGGTATCAGAGGACAGGGGGCTGAATACTAATGCACACCACATTTTTCAGATTTTTATTTGTTTAAAATTTTGAAGACCATTTATCATTTTCGTTTCACTTCACAATTATGTGCTACTCTGTGTTGGTCTATCACATAAAATCTCAATAAAAAACTTTTAAGTTCGTGGTTGTAAGGTGGAAAAATGTGAAAATGTTCAAGGGGTATGAATACTTTTGCAAGGCACTGTACATGTAACATGGTGAGATGAAACAACAATAATGAATGCCTTAATGGAAAAGGAAACGAATCAACACTTTCTGACCAATCAGAATCCAACGGTCAAACGCAATCAAAAGTCAAATAGTTATCTTATAATAAACAAACATTCAGGTTCAAATGTTTCTCTTCACCGTATAACTGGCCCTTGGTTCTGATTCTCAGGCTGTGGTCCAATCATCTGGAAGTATACAGGACATCCTTTGACAGACATTCTCATTGGAATCAGTGTCGGCTCCAGATCACCAACCTGATAAACAGAGACACGGTTATTCCTTTTTCAGCTGCAGGAAATATATTAAAATGAGGTATCAGAGATATGTATTTTATTATGGATTTCATTATTGACAGAACAAAAATAACCCAAATATATGGTATAATAGATATATTTTTGCATGTACTTTACAGATGAGATGGTCTTCATAAATGCCCCACATGTTGCTGTGAGCAGTGATGTTAATGCCAACGGTTTCAAAAGGCCCCAGTGTCCCTTCCTCTGGCTCGACCAAGAATGCCACGCCTTTCCCGTGAGCTAGAAGTCTACGCACAAATTCTGTGCCCAAGAACATAAAGAACTGTCTCATAATTATGCATAAATAATGCAAAGGCTGGGTATATGACGAACAACAAAATACACACCTTTGTATCGTTTCTCCTCTATTTTCTCTGACTGCATGACCCAGAGAGGCGTTTCCACATCATGACCTCTGAAGGAGCAAATTAAAGCAATCGCATAACAAAAAGACAGAAATTTCTGCGGTTAGTGAAGGTTAAACTTTTCAAATGTTTCATCTCGATTTCAAATCTTTCTGGAAATAGGACAAACTAAGAACAAGAGATGAAAAAAAAAAAACCAAAATAAATCAAGACAATGATGTAACATTACACATAAACAGTCTAAGGGACAATACAGTAAATAATTTATGATACAAACCATATCCACTTAAAAAATATGCCTTGTTCAATCGATTGGATAATTTCATTAAAGCTAGACGGCCTTTCGATTTCATAAAATCGGTGAAATTTAGTTCCGTCTGAAATTTGGTCATTGTGATATGTTTATTTCTGTAATATCTCAAAAACAAAACCCAGGCCATTCTGTGGCTGGGAAGTTATTTAATTTGAAGGGATTAAAGCAAATAATATGCATGAAATCGCTGAGTTTGCACAGTCAAGAGACAGAGGAAGTCCGTGTGCGCATGCGCAGGTTTACCACCTGCTTCTTTTTCTTCTTCTTTTGGGTTTTACGGCAGCTGGCATCCACAGTGTTGCATTACTGCCATCTACAGATTTACCCTGACGGTTCCATCATCTCATCTCATCTCATTATCTGTAGCCGCTTTATCCTTCTACAGGGTCGCAGGCAAGCTGGAGCCTATCCCAGCTGACTATGGGCGAAAGGCGGGGTACACCCTGGACAAGTCGCCAGGTCATCACAGGGCTGACACATAGACACAGACAACCATTCACACTCACATTCACACCTACGCTCAATTTAGAGTCACCAGTTAACCTAACCTGCATGTCTTTGGACTGTGGGGGAAACCGGAGCACCCGGAGGAAACCCACGCAGACACGGGGAGAACCTGCAAACTCCACACAGAAAGGCCCTCGCCGGCCCCAGGGCTCGAACCCAGGACCTTCTTGCTGTGAGGCGACAGCGCTAACCACTACACCACCGTGCCGCCCCGGTTCCATCATTCTGTCGCTAAACGAACAGCTGATCACACCGAGGTGCTCGCTGACTGCCGAGATTTATTAGTTCGGTCCTGCGTTTCCTTTCCTTCGCAACATAACGTCTTTTCTTCTCGCTTTCCGTTACTGTAGTCGGTCTTTCATGTTTCATTCGCGTCCTCCATTTTCCTCTCCTGTTTCGAATTTGTATCCCACAATGCCTTGCACGAACAGGGAAAGCCCACTACGTCATGCATCACGTGGTATCTTGAATTAGGGCCACGTGGCTCTAAATTCATTAATTGTTCTATTTTAAAAAAAAAACACTAATAAAATTGGAAATCTGTGATTCGAATTCAGTAGCTTTCGGTCCACTAAACAAAAATAATTGGGTGTCGGGGAAAATTCTTTTTATGACCTACGCTTGAAAAATCTGAAAGGCAGTCTAGCTTTAAATAGAATGGAATTTTATTTAATAAGCCATTTCTACTTATTTTTAAATAATGAATAATAAATTCCTTGATGTCGTGATTCTACAAAAAAATCTCATTACAGAAAAGACAACAGAAAAAGAACCAAAGCACCCACATTTTTTCTCAATAAAAAAAAATTCAGATTCTCTCTCATCTCATTCATCTCATTATCTCTAGCCGCTTTATCCTTCTACAGGGTTGCGGGCAAGCTGGAGCCTATCCCAGCTGACTACGGGCGAAAGGCGGGGTACACCCTGGACAAGTCGCCAGGTCATCACAGGGCTGACACATAGACACAGACAACCATTCACACTCACATTCACACCTACGCTCAATTTAGAGTCACCAGTTAACCTAACCTGCATGTCTTTGGACTGTGGGGGAAACCGGAGCACCCGGAGGAAACCCACGCCGACACGGGGAGAACATGCAAACTCCACACAGAAAGGCCTTCGCCGGCCACGGGGCTCGAACCCGGACCTTGCTGTGAGGTGACAGCGCTAACCACTACACCACCGTGTCACCGCTGTTATCTTTTATGAGGCAATAACACTAGCCTGCCGCATGCTTCACACTAATATTGAAACCTCCTATGCATGTACAGTATGTACACACTGATATGCAGTACATATGCAGACCTGTAACCGTACCCATGTTTAGACGTTTGGACTGATTCCATGGACCGGCGTCCAGTGAAGACCTCTGCCTCGATGATGAAAGAGACTGAAATTGCAGTGTGATTGGTTATCAGCAGCTGCCTCTTCACTGGTTTGCCAATAAGGACTGGCTCATCTTCAGTGAAGTCCAACACAACTGGCTGCTCATCAGGAACATCTGATGTAGCACTAAAGACGAAACAGAAGAGGAGGAATGTGAAGAAAGATTTTAGACCGTACATCTAAAATGAAGGTGTACGCTCGAGACTGTACCTGTTTGTATGAGGCAGAGAGTAGGACACGCTCAGACCCTTGGCTTTGGAGCAGAAGCTGAGCACGACAGGTTTCTCCATCCTTTCCACCTCACACACAGCTGCCACTTCAGTCAACTCCTCCTGTACATACAGAGTTATGTTATATATAAAATAACCAGAGGTGGACAGTAACGATGTACATTTACTTGAGTACTGTACTTAAGTACACGTTTTGAGTATCTGTACTTTACTCGAGTATTATTTTTTTGGAAACTTATGACTTTAACTTCACTACATTTGAAAGACAAATATCGTTCTTTTCACTCCACTACATTTCTATCATGGTCTTCGTTACTATGAAGCAGCTTTGAAAGTGGATGATTTTTTTCATCTCATCTCATTATCTCTAGCCGCTTTATCCTTCTACAGGGTCGCAGGCAAGCTGGAGCCTATCCCAGCTGACTACGGGCGAAAGGCGGGGTACACCCTGGACAAGTCGCCAGGTCATCACAGGGCTGACACATAGACACAGACAACCATTCACACTCACATTCACACCTACGGTCAATTTAGAGTCACCAGTTAACCTAACCTGCATGTCTTTGGACTGTGGGGGAAACCGGAGCACCCGGAGGAAACCCACGCGGACACGGGGAGAACATGCAAACTCCACACAGAAAGGCCCTCGCCGGCCCCGGGGCTCGAACCCAGGACCTTCTTGCTGTGAGGCGACAGCGCTAACCACTACACCACCGTGCCGCCCTGATGATTTTTTTTTTTTTCTCAAATATGATTGTTTTTTCGCAGGTGACACTGAGAGCCTATCAGTAATCACTAGGGTCACGTCAAGTCCATAGACTATAAAATCAAGTTCAGTGATTTCTCAGCAGGGTTATTTGAACACGATCAGTAGATGGCAGAAGTGAAGGAGGCGGTTCTTCTGGGGAACGCACGCATTCATGGCCATACCTAGAACCCATGTTTCGAACCACATCACAGCCTACAAAAACTCGCCGTCCAACCCGCGGAAGCATATTGAGGTCTGTAAATGTTTTATTCCAAGAGAAAGCTTGCAGTGAAGTTGTCTGTGCTTTTAGTGCTAGCGATAACATCACAATAGCTATGCAGTCTGGTTAGTCAAATTTGCCCGTCAAGTTGCCGTAGCCTTGTCCACGGCTAACGTTAATACATAGCTAGCTAACCTGGACACTGTTAGTTAGCATGTAAAAACGGAGTTACGCTAACATGAATAATGTTAAGGTCAAGGTCTTTTTATTTGTCATTTCAACCAACCAGGACTACAAATCTACATATAACAACATAAAGTGCAAGAGTGCAACACTGCAGACAATCAATTACACAACAGACGGACAATAAACGACACAAACAACATAAAGTGCAGACACAATCAACATGAGGTGCAGAGTTGACTGTGCATATTGTTAACTTATCTGAAGTCCTTTCAGAAATGTCTCATCTCATCTCATTATCTGTAGCCGCTTTATCCTGTTCTACAGGGTCGCAGGCAAGCTGGAGCCTATCCCAGCTGACTATGGGCGAAAGGCGGGGTACACCCTGGACAAGTCGCCAGGTCATCACAGGGCCGACACACAGACACAGACAACCATTCACACTCACATTCACACCTACGCTCAATTTAGAGTCACCAGTTAACCTAACCTGCATGTCTTTGGACTGTGGGGGAAACCGGAGCACCCGGAGGAAACCCACGCGGACACGGGGAGAACATGCAAACTCCGCACAGAAAGGCCCTCGCTGGCCACAGGGCTCGAACCCGGACCTTCTTGCTGTGAGGCGACAGTGCTAACCACTATACCACCGTGCCGCCCCCTTTCAGAAATATATTTTAGCATAATCTTCCCAAATAAACAGAATGTAGAAATCTGTGTTTAAAGGCGTTTATTCTACAGGTTCTACAAGTTAGTCAGTAAATCCAGTTCAGGGGCGTAGTTAGGATTTTTCAAAGGGGGGGGGGTGACACACTGACTGGCAGCCTGAATACATTATGTCTCATCTCATCTCATTATCTGTAGCCGCTTTATCCTGTTCGACAGGGTCGCAGGCAAGCTGGAGCCTATCCCAGCTGACTATGGGCGAAAGGCGGGGTACACCCTGGACAAGTCGCCAGGTCATCACAGAGCTGACACATAGACACAGACAACCATTCACACTCACATTCACACCTACGCTCAATTTAGAGTCACCAGTTAACCTAACCTGCATGTCTTTGGACTGTGGGGGAAACCGGAGCACCCGGAGGAAACCCACACGGACACGGGGAGAACATGCAAACTCCGCACAGAAAGGCCCTCACTGGCCACAGGGCTCGAACCCGGACCTTCTTGCTGTGAGGCGACAGTGCTAACCACTATACCACCGTGCCGCCCCCTTTCAGAAATATATTTTAGCATAATCTTCCCAAATAAACAGAATGTAGAAATCTGTGTTTAAAGGCGTTTATTCTACAGGTTCTACAAGTTAGTCAGTAAATCCAGTTCAGGGGCGTAGTTAGGATTTTTCAAAGGGGGGGGGTGACACACTGACTGGCAGCCTGAATACATTATGTCTCATCTCATCTCATTATCTGTAGCCGCTTTATCCTGTTCGACAGGGTCGCAGGCAAGCTGGAGCCTATCCCAGCTGACTATGGGCGAAAGGCGGGGTACACCCTGGACAAGTCGCCAGGTCATCACAGGGCTGAGTACATTATTTAATAAAAAATAATTACCATTGCTAGTTTTAGGTAGCTTAGAAACCGCCTCTTCCATTATTGCTGTTTCTTCCACGTTTTCTTGATGCCGTGTTGTAGAAACGGCACTAAAACTTAGCTTCGAAGCCACAAAATTCAACTTTGATGGAAAAAATCTATAATAAATTGCGTACCTCTCTTCACGTCGAAAGAAGGAGGAAAGTTTCGCTTGTTTTGACATGGCCAATTATTAACACAAGAGGAAATCTTGGTCACGGGCACCCCAGGACACCCCAGCTACACCCCTGCGGTCGGTTGCTTCAGATGCATTAGGGTTTGTAAGCGTTGTGACAATAATACAACAATGTGTTGACAGAAAATGTACTTTTAATACTTAAGTCTTTTTAAAAGCAAGTACTTCAATACTTTAACTTCAGTAAAAATTTGACTGGAGAACTTTCACTTGTATCGGAGAAACATTTGACCAGTGGGATCTGTACTTTGACTTAAGTAATGAACTTGGGTACTTCGTCCACCTCTGAAAATAACATATATTATGCATATCCTGTATGTATGTATACATGTATGTTATGCATGGCTGACAAGACTTACATCAGTGTGTGCAGTGAAGGACACACTGATCTCCATGTGTTCGTTGGGCCCCAGAGTGCCAGAGGACGGAGTAAAGCTGGCAGAGCAGAGATGAGCCTGAGGGCCCTGGAGCTGTAAGCCAGCCGGGGTGGGGGGGAGACATGTAAAGGAGAAAAGTCAACTTGTATCAGGCCGTCAAAGAATGGAACAATCTAAGTGACAATATTAAACAGTGCTCTAAGATTTCCCAGTTTAAATCTAAATTCTTTTACAGTCTTTCAGTGCATACGATTCAGGTTTATACACTCGTACATTATAATAATGTTAAATTTTTTAGCAATTTGTTTGTTAGTTTAAATATTTTGTTTTTAAACTTTCTCAATCTTGTAACATGTAATTAGTTTTTACAGGAACTTCATGACCCCTTTTCCACCAAAGCAGTTCCAGGGCTGGTTCGGGGCCAGTGCTTAGTTTGGAACCAGGTTTTCTGTTTCCACGGACAAAGAACTGGCTCTGGGCCAGAAAAACCGGTTCCAGGGTAGCACCAACTCCCTGCTGGGCCAGAGGAAAGAACTGCTTGCGTTAGCAGGGGGCGGAGTTGTTAAGACCAACAACAATAGCAAGACCGTGAGAGGGCGCCATTTTTAAATAAGCGACGGGATATCATGGATGCAGTAAAGCAGCAGTCATCCATTATTGTTGTTGTTGCTTCTTCTTCTTCTTCCCCGTGTTGTTGTTGCTTCAGTGTTCGTGCCAAGGTTTATGCAAACGCAGAGACGTAACTGACGTATACAGCGACGTAATGACATGGCTCCCCTTAGCACCGCTAGCTATGGAAAAGCAAACTGGTTCTCAGCTGGTTTGCAAGTTGAACGAGTTGTGAACCAGCACCAGCGCTGGCCCCGAACCAGCCCTGGAACTGATTTGGTGGAAAAGGGGTCTTGAAAATCACTTTGGTGAAGAAGCATCCTGTTAAAATATTCAATAAATAAAAGCAGGAAAACTGATCTGCTGAAATACAGGGCATGTAAAAAAATTTAACATCATTTCACAATCTAATAACTTTGCCAATTCTCATTCAATTGACCTCAAATTTTAACAGCATGTGTGGAAACAGGTCAAAATTTTATGTTTAATGTTTTTTGTTTTTACCTTTTTAGGTATAGACCCTTTTCACATGACGTCACGATAAACGCGGCCGCCATTTTGGACGTGTACTACCAGTAGTTTACCACAGCCAACAGTGAGGAACGGCAGCAAAGAAAGTTTTTACTTTCAGCAAGACTTCCATCATGCCACTATATTGTTGTGCACCTGGATGTAGTAACCATCAACAAACAAGGCAAGGGTTATCATTTTATCAGATCCCGACGGAGAAGACGGATAGCGGCCATTAACAGATTGGCAGCCCTCGGCATACCAGCGCTTGTGTAGTGACCACTTTGTTGGAGGTAAGACGAATAAAATTAGCCAGAAAAGGCATTACATTGCTGTTAACATTCTGTGGCGGCGAGTGTGTAACCAAATAGGCTAAAATAACCCATTGTAACCTCTTTGTTCTTCTGTAGTAGCTATTGTTGACTAGCTAATGTCAACAAGTAGCTGGTATGTTACTGTAGCAATGTTTACGTTCAGTCATTTGGATGACTGTTAAAACCTTTCAGTCTCAAGTTTTTCCTTTACTGTATTTACTAGTTTACTGTAATTATGATCCGGCAGCTATTTACACCGGATCCAGTATAAGTAGCTGCCGGAGCCAACGTCCAAGGTTCTGGAGCGTGCTCCGGCTTGCTTCCCCTCAAATTAAGCAGCGCGCGCCGGCTTGCTCCCGGAGTGCTCCGGCCGAGGTTCCGGAGCACACTCCGGCCGAGGTTCCCCTCAAATTAAGCAGCGCGCTCTGGCTTGCTCCAGAGCAAGCCGGAGCGCGCTGCTTAATTTGAGGGGGAGCAAGCCGGAGCGTGCTCCGTAACCTCGGCCGGAGCACTCCTGGAGCAAGCCGGAGCGCGCTCCGGAACCTCGGACGTTGGCGTGTATGTGTATGGCGATGGGTTTTTAACGACATAGGTATACAGATCATGTGGGCCGAAGTCAGGTAAAGACGAGGGCTTCGTGTACTTCCGTACGTCAGTGAACAATCCTGGTGGAAGCAGGTAAACGTCGTTCTCTAAGCCTGCTAACCTCAATTTTTGCAAATACCTCTCCCTCTGCTCGCCCTGTAAATGCCCTACGTCGCTGGATAGTGAAGGTGTTTTCTGCATCTCGCTCCTTTTTCTTTTATGTTTTTCGTTTGTCGCCTTCCTCGCATTCAAACTGATTCAAGCCGAAGTCCACTACATGTCCAAAATGGTGGTCGCGTTTACGAAGGTCACGTGACTGAAAAGGGTCTATAGAAATGCCATTGACTGGAAAAGAAAAGGCGCTTTGTGTGTCAGAGTACGCTCGAACACAGTCGAACAAGACAGTGCAGCGTGCATTTATGAAAGAATTCTCTAACAATGCACCAACTGCAATGCAGATTTGGACACGGCACAAAAAGTTCAAAGAGGAAGGCTGTATGTGTGTCTCAGGTGGCGCGCATATTGAAAATTTGTGAAATCGTTCATGGAATCCACATACCTTTGAATTAAATTGAGGAATAAATCGTATATTATTCAACATTAAGCCTGTTCAGGTTCATCTGCCTAGACTATGTAGTTTCTGGGATATTTACATCTCAAATAATATCACCTTTTTTGAACCACCATGTATTGAACACCATACGGCTCTTTGAAAGAAACTACGCAGTTCCTAAACTACGCCGTCACCTCTGAGATCCAATAGTAGGAAAGAATGGTCTAAATGTTTTAGCTGAATATTCCACTCAATATTTTGATCTAACTTCCCGAAGCAGGTTAACACACTCCTGTCCTACCTTACTCCACACGAAGCGTGCTGGAACTAGAGTTTGGTTGAACAGCGTTGCTTTGCCGCTCTGTGCAACCCCTACATACAGATCAGGCAGCACCATCTGAGAGCTCAGCAAACACACCTGAGGACGCTGGACCTCTGCTCGAACAATCAGGTGACTGAAAAACACACCCACGTACACACTGATGAGTCAAAAGATATATGGTGATGTTTGGTACATTATACCTTGTCCAGGTTTTTTTATTATTATTTTTTTTATTATTGTTGTTCTCACCATCCGGTGCCATTCAGCACAGCGAACCGCAGGACGGACTCAAAGCTCTGACGGAACATGGCTCGGAAAAGTACGTTCACGCTGCAGGAAGATGAAGGAGGCAGAACACCCTGACTGGGCTCTGTGCTCACCTGAATACAAGGATAAAGTAAACACATGCACTACCGTTCAAAAGTTTGGGGTTACTTTGAAATGTCCTTATTTTTGAAAGAAAATCACTGTTCTTTTCAATAAAGATCACTTTAAACTAATCAGAAATCCACTCTATACATTGCTAATGTGGTAAATGACTATTCTAGCTGCAAATGTCTGGTTTTGGTGCAATATCTCCATAGGTGTATAGAGGCCCATTTCCAGCAACTCTCACTCCAGTGTTCTAATGGTACAATGTGTTTGCTCATTGCCTCAGAAGGCTAATGGATGATTAGAAAACCCTTGTACAATCATGTTAGCACAGCTGAAAACAGTTGAGCTCTTTAGAGAAGCTATAAAACTGACCTTCCTTTGAGCAGATTAGGCCCTGTCCACACGGCAACGGATTCAGGTGACTCCGATACAATTGCTTATCGTTTCGGCCTGGCGTCCACATGGCACCGGCGTTTTGGGTGCCCAAAACGCAATCTTTTTGAGAACGGGTTCCAGAGTGGAAAGATCTGGCAACGTTGCCGTTGTGAAGTCGTCTGGATGAGTAGAACGGATTTGTTTACGATGACGTCACAACCACATGACTGTGAGTGCTTCATGCCGGGTAGAAGTGTAACGAACTCGATGCGAGTTGTCAACAAATCCTATAACTTGGTTCATGAAACGCGCTTACAAAATATTTTCACTGTGAATATTTATTGTGTAAATGGTGCAAAGTGTGTGAGAGAGAGAGAGAGAGAGAGAGAGAGAGAGACTCTGCCCTTAGGGCTGAGTCAATCCCGCCAGCAAAAATAAGGAAAAAAAGGAGCGATCTCACCTCTTCAGATGTTGGTTTAAGTCCGACAATACATTCCTCAAAAAGGGCGTAGAAGAGCAAATTAATCCATCAACGTGTAGCATTCAATTTATTCCGGACCATTAAAGACGCCGCCTTCCGCGTAGAATCATACGTCATCCTCGCCGCCATATTGGATAGGTCAAAGTGGAGAATAAAGATTAGCTGCGTTTAACTGTACCAACAGGTTTGCTGTCCAAACGAGATCACATGGGATTACCTTTCACAGGTGAGACTGGAAAAATACTTTTCATTGTATTTGGTCATTATAATGTAATTTTACGAACAGATTTTCCTGACTTTGTGGCTAATATGAAGTCTCGCGCATAATAGTTTATGCGCATGCGTCCTTACTTCTTCTATTGTTCTGGTGTCTCCGAAGGGACAGTCTTACAGCGCCCCTAGAGGTGTGGCATGTGTATTGCATCATTTTCAGCAAGTGTTGCGTTGCCATATGGACCTGATATTTTACTGCTTGTTGCCCATTTGGACGCGATATATTTTTAAATAACATCTCATTGCCGTTGTCGTGTGGATGTAGCCTGAGTTTCTGGAGCATCATATTTGTGGGGTCGATTAAATGCTCAAAATGGCCAGAAAAATGTCTTGACTATATTTTCTATTCATTTTACAACTTATGGTGGTAAATAAAAGAGTGACTTTTTATGGAAAACACAAAATTGTCTGGGTGACCCCAAACTTTTGAACGGTAGTGTACATTTGCTAAATCTGATACTTCCACATAAAAACCTTTGGACGATGAAAAACTGATATTAATTAGAACGTTAGCAAAACATATACCGATTTTAAAGCTATAATCTATAATGGAATGCATAACATAATCTCAGTCTTGACATTTTTCCAGCCTGAAAAAGCAAGCTCTATACCTTTTCTTAAAAGGCATATCATAGAGCAAACATAGCTTCAGACACAATGGGGTCAGTGTTAAGGGAAGGCTTGTTCTCTTTTTTTTCTACGCTTCCCCTTCAAGGAGAACTCTTCAGACTGATAAAAACTAAAGCCATATTATTTTATACGTTATAATATTTAAGCAGCAGACACTAATAGTTTCAGCTCAGTTGCATTGATGTGATGTGTACCTTTTTTTTAACCCAGGTAAACACCTGAAACAGTTACACACAGTATAAAACTAGACATTTATAAATACAAATGTAAATTCAAAGCACGTCAGTGACTTGCACTCTCAAACATGCATAAATTTAAACTTACAAATGAACTGTGTTCAACATTTAAGGAACAAAACACTTTGTGACATGCTCTTATAGGAAAATAAACAACAATGTAGTGATATCAAACTGTTTCCACCCTACAGTTGGATTATTTTCCCTTTTTAGGATGCAGTGCTGCAGCACAGCAACCTATGGGCTCCCCTAGGGGAGCCCATAGGTTGCAGTGCAAAGCACTGCAACTATTGTTCTTCTACGTGTTTCTTCTTCTTATTATTCCTACGCAAATTTTGATTTCGAATAACTCAATAACCGTACGTCGCACACAGACAATATATCAAAACGTGCGGCTCGATCGGACTCGCTATGCTATTACTTTTCTCTGTAGAATACGATTTTTTCGCGACGTAGTCGCGAAAAAATCGCCCCAAAAAACCCCATTCATTTCTATGGAATTAATTGAAAAAAAAGCACTTTTTCAATGTTTTTCAAACATCCACTGCTCTGGCATGCTTTCACCTAGAGACATGATTCAAACTCTAAAACGTAGGAAAACTTCTCCTCTGTGGATCCTGCATTCAACTTTTCTGCTAGGTTTTACACTTTCGGATCAGGCCCGGTTCAAACGCCATGTGGTTTCTGGGAGAAAATCCGGCTTTTGAATGGGTGTCTATTGCGTTACACACCAGTGAGGGTCGTTTAGCTTAGAGTGTAGGCGGCTTCAAAAAAAAGGTCAAACTTTCTCGCTTAAACTCCGTTTTCAGCCACAAATTTCACTCTACAGACATTATTTTCTCAAAAGTAGTAGGAAAACTTGTCCTGATTCACACAATGTGTCTACCTAAACGATAGGATTTACGGTTTTTGAATGACAAGCCTCAAAGTGAGGAGAGCACAGGTGAGCGGCCTCATTGACTCCCAGTATAAACGTTGCTGAAAAGTCACTCGTTTTTAACTCCCTGTAGCGTCCTCATTTTTAACAATACAAACAAAAAAATACATCATTTTATTCAGGAGACCCTTCTAGCGCTCACTGTGAAAGAATTTTGTGAATAGCTGCTTCCGTTGTCGAGTTATTTGTCATTGTTCGAGGCCTGGTCCTTCATAAAAAAAACAGTAGAAAACTCCAGCCCTTGTGTGTCAGCCTCACCTTAGCCGCCCACTTTATTAGGAACACTTCTGTTCGTACATACAAACTACAAACACTCTTCTTAGAGTTTAGAGTTTATTTTATTTTTAAAAGGGACAGTGCACAAATTAAACATTATCCTTGTGTTAAGGACAGATGTCTGTCCCAGGTTATAGCAGTACATGCTAATTTCCGCCTGTAGTCACTTTGGTCATACTCTTGAATAGGTCTTCTTCATGATGGCTGCTGTCTCGAGCACACACACGATCATTGCATTGAAACATCATTGCGGGTCACACGTTCACGGCCAGCGAACGTGCGTGAGCGAATTGCTTCGCGCACTGCATCCTCTCACAATTTCCCCCGGGGAATTGTCCGGTCTAGTTTGTTTTATTCCCCTTATACCACAGCAATTTGCCAACATTTAAATGAATTAATTACAGATGTACGACCTGTCATACTTTTTATTTGATGATGATGCCCTTTATTGTCACTAGTCACATGTACCAGCGAAATTAGCCGTCAACCTGTCTGTACCGGTACATATACAACATACAATTGACATAGGGTAGACAGGACAGGAAGACAGGGATAAAGATAAAAAGGAAACACAACATGAGGAGAGATAAGGAAAAAAAAGAACACCCCCCCACTATGCTCCTGTCAGGAGTACAGTGTGGGAACATTTAAAAAACCTTTGCATAAGCACACAACACAAGTACACTTTAAACACGGGACTTGAGGGGGGGAATCAGGGGTAAGGGGGGAGGGGAGGAGGTAATCCAGCGCAAGCAAGCGGCCGTCCGCTCCTGCAGCCATGAAGGCGCTGGTCACGCACCCGCTTGTCACACTGGGGGTAAAAATGGCGACCGCGGAGAGTTAGAGAGGAATGTGAGGAATGAGAGTGTCTCCTGGCAGTGACCTTCAGGGGGAAATGTTTTCTCAGCAATGGCCTGAACCAAGGCCGGTTCTGTCTCAGGGCGCCAAATGTCGATAAGATATAAATTATTTGGTCTTTCCAGACGCAGTCTTTGCACGTTCACACCGCTCGTCCATATCTGTCCATTCCGTCCATTCTATTCAAATTGATCTCCGAAAAACGTATTCCTTGCAAAGCTGAAAGCTGCTCCGAGATAACAACCATTTTGTGGTTAAAGTTCTGAATGTCCACAGTCTGAGTGCCAACAGCTTTGCCCACCGCTCCAATCATATCGGGCAGCTTTGTGGGGCTTTGAACAGCTGTCACCGTTGTCTGATTTCCTCGATATACCAGGGCAATGCCTAATCCAATCAGCAAAAGTCCTGTAATCATGGTTCCGAATAGGTAGATATCTTCAATGTCCTCCACAGAAAGAATCGCCAGGCACACGACCCGCCACCGCTCCCATGCGTCCATCGTGTAACCAGCCGCAAACGTTCCGGCAGGACAAACGGGTTCCCCCGAACCCAAAACTGTGTCAATTTCATTAGGAGACCAGTTTATCAATTCCATGCTTTTTTAGTTTAGAAAGTAATGCAGGAAGAGTCTCTTTAAAAAGTACAGCAGACGAGACAAGACACAGAAGCACAAGCAGGGAAAAAAAGGAGGGAGAGTAGAAAATGCGACTGCCTTCCATGGAAGCACGGAGAGAAAAACCATTTGTTCATGGTTACATTTAATTTTTGTTCTAGTACTTATGCTATAGCCTGCGAGTTGGCCTAGTGGTTCGCGTGTCTGCCTCTCAACCGGGAGATAGCGAGTTCTACTCGCGGTCGGGTCATACCAAAGACCAATGGTACCTACTACCATTTGGCAAGGCACGCTGCAATACAAATGCGAGTGGGGAGTCAAACTCTCGCACTTATCAGAGGACCAGCCCCCCACTGTAACCCTAGCTGTATTGCTGGGTTTCAGTCACGTGACTTTTTTTTTAAAAAGATTTTTTTTGGGCTTTTTCCACCTTTATTGGATAGGACAGTGTAGAGACAGGAAATGAGTGGGAGAGAGACGGGGAGGGATCGGGAAATGACCTCGGGTCGGAATCGAACCCAAGTCCCCGGATTTATGGTATGGCGCCTTATCCACCTGAGCCATGACACCCCCACGTGACTTTTCTTAGCGGTTTTACCAGAAGTGAAATAGCTGGTGGTCTAAACACCTGCCGTAGTGCAAACAACTAGCGATAACTTATCAGAGTACACTCATAATCTAGAAGCCACTTCTGGCTTTAGATATATTCAGAAGATTGCTATGTGCAATGGAATCGACCCCTACAGTCTGGGAAAGAAGGATTTGTCATACGATCTCGAAAACTACCCTTCAGTCGAGTTCCCCAACATCTTGAACTATCTGGTGTTGCAGATGTCCTTCTACACCGCAAAACAGATGAAAGCGTGGAAGAATATGGAGGCTTACAACCTTTTTGTATGTGGCTGGGTAAAGGACCTCGGTATCAAGTCGCTGCCGAATGAATCCTGTATTGTTTTTGCCTGTGTATGGTTATTTTTAAGCTTTTCATTCGTGTCTTTACAACGAAGTTGAAGCGTAAACAAAACAGTTTGCTTGATTCTCACTTGTGTTGGCTTTTATTTCTCAGGTAAATCATTCACAAAGATCATCAGAAAGACCTGGATCTTAGTTAAACAAGACGGAGAAGTGATCACGGCACATTGTAACTGTACAGCTGGGTGGGAATTTTGTCGCGACCTTCATGCATATGGACTTTGTGAGGAATGAGAAGTAAACAAAGAAACAGCTGGGGACTTTAGCGCTTCGTGACTAAAAAAAGTACCGTAAAATAACGACACATAGCAAGAAAAGTCCTTGGAAAACACTAAGGACAGGGATCCCAGCAGTAATTGAAAAAAATAGAGGAATGTAAGAAACTATCAGCAGGGGTCAAGGGGGCTGCAAGCCCCCTGAAGTTGTTGAGATTTTAACATTTAAAGATGCTATAGAACACATTTTTTACATAGATTTAACATAGAAAAGCAACAGAATTTAACAATAATGTGTATCTATTTGATGCCATATTTTGTAATCAATGACATAAGTGGCAAAAAAAAATTGTTATTTATAAAAATTAGATGAAAATGTAGCTTTGAAGAATATACTTCTTCTAACCCGGACACTGTTCCGCTATCTCTTTTATGGACGATATCTTTTTTCCACGACATATTCAGGGCTGTGAAATTGTAAATAATAAATCCGAGGAAAAAAGGGGGGGGGGGGGGGGGGGTCAGGGGGGCACAGCCCCCCAGCATAAGCCAGGGGTCTGGGGCCCACAGGGTCCCAGACACCAAGCCATTTTAGGTGTTATATGGTGTATTCTGAGCATTTCCTGCAAGTAAAAAATTGATCTCAACAAGTAAATATTTGACTAGTCTTGGTCTTCATTTTGCCATATAAAATACCTATCAACAGTTTTCTCTTTTAAAATGAAAGATCCACGTAAAATACCTTGAAATATCTAATAAGTGCCTATGTATTTTATCTCTTAATCAAAATAAAAGTTAAAAAAATGTGTAAATAACAATTTAAAGAAATGTTAATAAAAGAAAACTTGATAGGCCTTTCAAAATGACTTTGTGAAAAATCATGCTCAATATTTAAGTGAGCAATACCTGTTGTCTTCCAAATTACACTTAATTCTTGTATTATGTCCTGGCTTTTTCCAAGAATCTGTCACAATGTCTCTTGTCTACAGAGCAAAAGTTTAAAAAAAACTAATGTTTCTTATCTAATATATTATTTACATCTTTTCTTTTACTTCTGGCTCCTTCTATTCCTCTTTGCATCACTCCCAGCTATTTCTTTCAATTCATCTTTCAGTAAGGCTATTAGTTATTAGTTCTATAGTATTTGCATTCCTCTATTAAAGCTATTTACAAAATGTTCATAGTCTGTCAAACAGCATCTAATGAAAGTCTTTTAATTTTCTTTTCTTTAACACCATCTCTTTCAGTTTTGCAAACTTGTTCTTTTTCATCTTTTCCTTCAGTCTGTCTGTGTGTTCTTTTCTAGCCCTCTTTGCATCTCTCTCAAACACCTCCTTAGCTTTCCTTTTTGATGGCATCTTAACTATGTCTGATCTTGCACCCTGTAAGTACAAAATTCACGTACGCGGTGCCAGGTCACACAATAGCTATTTTTAGCTCTGTCATGCACTCCTGAGCAGTGTTGCCAGATACTGCTGACGTTTTCCAGCCGAAAATATGTTCAAAACCCACCAAAATGCACTTGAAAACGCCCAATCTGGCAACACTGCTCCTGAGTCGCAGTCAAGACGTGTTCCACGCTCAGCTGGCATAAAGCTCTGCGAGTCCGGCTGTATTGAGCCGCCGGTCTCGTGCAAGGTGATTAAAACCGACTAGACCTCCCCAATGATTTTTAATACAAAAATAGACGTTTCGTGAAGATGATATTTTTCGCGACAGAATCTGCGGAAATTTCACAGCCCTGCATATTGAATTAAGTTCAACGCATTAAAAACAAAAGCACGAACGGAGTTAAAACACATTTTCTAGCAAATGGGTGCAGCCATATTGTTTTCTCGTTCTATCGCGTACAGTCTCGCGGTATTTACATCAATTTAACTTCCGAGTGTTCCCGAATGTCAACGAGAACAAACGAAGCTGACAAAAACATCGCTAAACAAGCAAACCAAATCAGAACGTATTCTGCTGGTCATTTTACTTAAACAAACATATTTTTAACGGATATACAAGAGATTTAAAAAAAAAAATCCACCACCACTTTGGCTAGAAAAATAGCGGAATTCCGCTAAATAGCGGATGTCTGGGATCCCTGTGAGGACATAGCTGAGAGGGAGATACAAACCTTTCACCAAGTGATCACTGCAAACTCGAGCATGCTTCGACTCGGCTCCCTTCGATTTCAGTGAGAGGTTCAAAAACCACCTTTCTCAACGTCTTTTTGTGAAATCCTGTGTTCGTTCACCGGTTTTTATTAGTTCAGGAGGAACCCTGAAGAAACTTTTATCAGTTTCACAGTTTGATCGATTCGAACAACCTAAAACAACACAAGCGTAAGGCATTTTTCATGTGAGTAATGCACCTTCTCCTTACAAACGTTTTGTCAGCTGAGCTTCGGTAGACCACCAGCTAAAGTTTTGAATAATTAATGAGGCGGATGTGACGTCACGTGAAACTCAGCAATAGGCGAGAGGCCAAGTGCTATAGAAACGGAGATCAGCGCCACACCCATACGCCTCAAAGAGGTGGTTAGTACTGGGACAGGAGACTGCCTGGGAAGACCAGATTCTGGCATGAGAGGGACTTTGGCTTGACTTATTCTATAACAGTTAATTTGACAAAAAAAAAAAAACAGCTTGTAATCTGCGGCACGGTGGTGTAGTGGTTAGCGCTGTCGCCTCACAGCAAGAAGGTCCGGGTTCAAACCCTGCGGCCGGCGAGGGCCTTTCTGTGTGGAGTTTGCATGTTCTCCCCGTGTCCGCGTGGGTTTCCTCCGGGTGCTCCGGTTTCCCCCACAGTCCAAAGACATGCAGGTTAGGTTAACTGGTGACTCTAAATTGACCGTAGGTGTGAATGTGAGTGTGAATGGTTGTCTGTGTCTATGTGTCAGCCCTGTGATGACCTGGCGACTTGTCCAGGGTGTACCCCGCCTTTCGCCTGTAGTCAGCTGGGATAGGCTCCAGCTCACCTGCGACCCTGTAGAACAGGATAAAGCGGCTACAGATAATGAGATGAGATGAGCTTGTAATCTTACTGAGAATCCACAAAGCCTTTCATCCTGAAGACTTTTCCATGTTACGAAACGTGAAATTTCAGGTACTGGAGTCTCTTTAATACAAAATGATTAGTATTGTTATATGTTAGTGAGACCCTACCTTGAATGAGCTATTTACTGCACCATTTGGTTATTAAATGCCACTAATCAAACAACTTCTGGAACATGAAACTGTTCTGTGTACCTGTCCCTGATTGACTGCAGGGTCAGTCGGCAGCTCTTCCAGGCTCCACTGGGCTTCTAAAGGGCTGCTGTTGCTAATCTGGAGAGTAGAGCAGACTTCCTGACCCAGCTGCAGGAGCCCCAGATCCACACTGGGCACGTTTATAGACAATTCCGGCCCCTGTCACAAAACCAAATTGAATACGAAAGGGAAGATTTGTTCTATTATGTAGAATTAAGCTCAATGTTGGTGAAGTTGGAATGAAATGCAGCTTCCTCTCACCTTAAACGTGACCTCTATGGGCAAGACTACAGGGTTCGAGTGGTGTTGAACATGACACTGAAGTGTGGTGGTTAAGCAACCTGGTCGACCTCCAGTCAAAACCAGATCCATCTCAAAACACTCGTTCGTTTCTACATGGGAACACAGAACGCATGCCGACATGCATGTGATCTGAGATGAGCTTTTAATGCGCTAGTGAATTCTTGATTCTGATTGGTCAGAAATTATAGTGCAAAAAGTCATGCTTATAATATTTAAACATCCTTAGTTATTTTGGCCTTTTCTGAGCTAGTGAGTATCGTAATCAATTTCAGGACAGTAATTTCAGGGATGACTGTAAACTATTTTATTAATGTGCTTTATCGTGAATACTCAAAATAGTTAATATTTATGATGACTGTTATTTTTACCTATTTCCCCTAATGACGGCTCGACCTCAATACTGTGGCAGTCACTGATACACTCCCATTGAAAACAAATTGCTGACTTGCTATAATTCCACATCTGAAACACACACACACACACACACACACACACACATTAGAAAAAGGAACAGATTAAAGGTCTTCGTCACTTTTGCAAAAGATCCTCATTACTAGTTTTCACGCCTCTTTACTACGTTACCTTAAATCCCTTGCGGATTGTGGTGTGTATATAGTGCTCTCCTGGTATGAAGAGGGCGTACGGCTCCAGCAGGATCCTGTACGGCTCAGTGGAGCCTTTAACTTCAAGCTCCATTGAGACCACGTCACCAATCGAGTCTGACTGCTGAGAAGTATGACTTTAAAAAAAAAAAAAGTAAGAACGATCAAGACAGTATTCATGTTCTTGAAAATATAAACATTAAAATAAAAATCATGATTTTATGGGAAAGTTAATGAAATGTTGATGCACTTTTACCTATTGTCATGACTACTCTGCGGATTCGGGACGTTCATTATGACCAGGTGACAGACACTGTGATAATCCCTCAACTAAGAGAGACAAAAAAGAAACTACGTAAATAAATTGCATTGTGTGTCATTGTGTGTGTGTGTGTGTGTGTGTGTGTGTGTGTATATATACACCTCCTCTGGACAGTATGTAAGGAGGAACACATGCTCTTGTGCAGGAGCCAACAGGCCATTCGCTGGAATGATGCTGAAGGCGTTGCCAGTAGCAGCGTGATACTGGATGCGTGATGGTTCTGGAATCTCTCCAGGCAGCAGACATTGCAAGTTAGGCTTCATGATCCGCCACTGGAACGGCAGCTCCAAATGCCTGTCACACATCATAACAAATATAGCAACGACACACTGGACCTGATAAAGCTGCCTTTAATCACCTCCACCAAGGAGGTTATGATTTTGGCCCTGGTTATTTGTCTTTCTTTCTGTTTGACAGTATTGCGCAAAATGTATTGACCCGATTTCCATGAAACTTGTTGGAAAGGTGTAGTATGGGCCAAAGAAGAACCAATTAAATTTTGGAGTGGAACTAAATCACGGTGCAGATCCACCAATGTATTTTTTGTTTCGCTAACGCTGTAAGACACAGGATTTAGCCAGGACAGAAGTCTGCACTTAAAAATGCCATACATATTAAAATCTAGTAGATGGCAGTAAAGTTCAATAGTGACAAAACATAGCCAATGTAGAAATATGATGACTCCATATCACAATCCATATTCATGGGTACCAGTAATCCTCTAGGATACACATATAGAAACATAACTCGAATAATTCTGGAAATATATCCAGACCCACAGTACTGTGCAAAAGTCTTAGGCACCCTATATATATTTGTTCATCCAAACTTTGTTATAGATTTCTATTTTATGACTTCTACATTGGTGGCACAGTGGTGTAGTGGTTAGCTCTGTCGCCTCACAGCAAGAAGGTCCTGGGTTCGAGCCCTGTGGCCGGCGAGGGCCTTTCTGTGTGGAGTTTGCATGTTCTCCCCATGTCCGCGTGGGTTTCCTCCGGGTGCTCCGGTTTCCCCCACAGTCCAAAGACATGCAGGTTAGGTTAACTGGTGACTCTAAATTGACCGTAGGTGTGAATGGTTGTCTGTGTCTATGTGTCAGCCCTGTGATGACCTGGCGACTTGTCCAGGGTGTACCCCACCTTTCTCCCGTAGTCAGCTGGGATAGGCTCCAGCTTGCCTGCGACCCTGTAGAACAGGATAAAGCGGCTACAGATAATGAGATGAATGAGATGGGTCGTCTCACACCAAATACTGACTTTGTTTCATTTATTATGGCTTACTGCTGTTTATAGCATTTTTGTGGCTAATTCTGTGGCGAAGTGAGGCAGTAGCCACTATGTCATCATGTTGTAAGAATGTAAGAATGAGTGTAACAATAGCGCACTGCGCATACGCATTACAATCACCAGAATGGCGAATCGTGATCTCGCGATATGAACAGTTGATCTCACGTTATCAAAGGTACACAAGAACGAATGGCGAAGCCACCATGTCATCATGCTGTAAGAATGAGTGCAACAATAGCGAAACTTCGTAACCAATCGGCACTTATCCTGATCAAGTGCGATTACCCGTTCTACTTCTTGATAAACTTCAGAACCAGAAACAAAATGAGAGAAACCTCGTTATAACTTCGTAGTATCGGAAGATAATTGGCAGATAAAAAGATTAATGAAATTCACCTCGTGGTTCGCCAAGGCTACTGATTCGATATCAAGTAAGTTGTGTTTATTTTAAGAAAATTTTATCTTTTGATTATCACAGATTTTGTTTGGTCCTTCTGAAAGGTCAAATGAAAGGTTTTGTAAGTGGGTTGTTTTTGAGCTTTTTGGCAGATATATTGAAAAGCCGATATCAAACTTCTGCTATTCACTTTAATTTTTTTATTTAATTGTTAATTTTAGCCTTTACACTACACTTGTGAAACAAAATGTGCTCATTAGTACTAAATAATGCTTCTAAGACAATTAATGAACACGTACTTTCTTACTATTTTGAAAAGAGATATAATTCACAGCACTGTATTTTGAACAAAACCACAGTAAACAAAATTGGTAACCAAAATACTCCGAGCCCTGACGCTGCTCACGGCTTGGTGATGCTTGCAGGAGATGAGGCGAGTAGAATCGATAACATGTATATATGCTATATCTACTGTATGGACACGGGATCAGAAAACAGTTTTATTTATAAGCAGTAGCCACATGCACCCGTAGGATACCTATTTTTTTTAAAATGTTGAAACATTTTATTTAATTATTTTAAAGGCATTTTTGATATCCAGCATTTCTTTACATGTGCCGAAGACTTTTGCACAGTACTGTAATCCTTGGTGGAGGTCTGCACTCTCTGAGTGCCCTTCTAGTGCTATATTATTTAGCTACAGTTGACCAAAGAAATGTTTATTTGGATCATGGTATCTGCAAGCATCATCATGATCAAACGAATTATTTCTGTTTTTGTCATAAATAGATTTAGGCTAGCCATGTGCTCAGGTAGTAATAATAACAACGAGATAAACAATAGGCCCATACTGTAGTTTTATAGCAGCGTAAGCATGTGGAATATCTAGTCATTGATGATTGATGTGCTTACGTATTGTTCTTGATCATCACTTTTTTCTGGAGCACAGAGTGCACGTTGGTCGATTCGAATCTTATAAAATGATCAGCAGTCAGGTCACACAGTTCCCCAAGTGCAGGCAGATCCTCACCACCCTCTACTGCCACCAACTCCAGCATGACCAGCTGACCCGTGCCTGTAAATCACACAAATCGCATTCACGAAGTTACTGTATAAACCAGGGTTTTCCCCAAACTCTGTTTGACTCATAAATTGCTGGATAATTATCTGCCAATCTAAATAATTTTAATTTACATATTAAGCAGGGATGAGAGTGCATGTTGAGAAAAAAATCTGAAAAGTAGCGGGGGGGCTGGCCCGCAGGTCCCCAGTGGGGTCCAGGGGCAACGTCTCGGTGAGGGACCAGGGGGCGAAGCTGATGGATTTTGGCGATTTAAACACCCAAAACCCATTAATTTTAGCAATGAAATATATGTATTTTTCTCGAAGTTGATATCCCAATTCAACATGCCATCAACTGAAACTTTTGTATCATGACAAGTGTTCTTTCTTAAATATCATATCCCACCTTGTTTGACTTTTTCAGCATGTTCAGTGCAACCTTTTAGGTTTTGGAACAAGAGACCCATAAGGGTGTATTCAGACCAGGATAGTTCGATAGTTCACTTGCTTTGGTCCGAACCAAATGTTTTTTTTATTTTTTCATTTTGGTGCAGTTCGCTTTCACACTGTATATTTTAGTAAGCGGATCAAAATCTGTCAACAAAGCCATGCGCCCTGAGGTCGTTCAGCTATTGGTCAGAGACGACACGCGCACAAAGCGTTAAGTTCAAAAGTAGTCATGGAGGCTTTCCGTGCTGTTATTCTTTTTAATGTCATCAAAGCTATATGTTTTTTCCAGTTTTTACTGTTTTCACAATTGTGCGATTACTATGCTGTTGTACAAGTAATTTATCAACGACGACGACAAAGGGCAAGGCGGCTACGGAGGATAGCGCTGATGAGCGCACATCATGTTGTGACAGTTCTGGCTCTTCACGCAATAGATGAATTTCTTTTTTGCGTCGCTAGTACCGCCACTTTTTGAAAGAATGTCCCTGATTTTAATGTAGGTCTGACGGAGTTTCTTCACTTTTAGCCGACATTGTTCTGGGGAGCGCGTGAACCCCTTCTCCTTCATTTTCTCACTGAATACAGCAAACACGTCAGCATTTTTGTGTGTTCTCTCCAAAAGCTCAGATATGTGGACATCTGCCCATATATCCACAAGGGTACGCGTTTCTTCCTCGGCCCATGTTTGCCCCCTACTCATTTTTTGTACTCTGTAGTCTAGCCTACCACTGGTCTGAATGACTGAACGACTGTTGTAAGGTTCCCTTGACAACCGAAACAGTGTTTGCACTTTGCGGTGGAGTGTCAAGACTCTGTTTCTCATAATGCTCGACAAACGACGGAAGCTCCCGAGGTACAAAAAAGCAAAACTGTCGGATTAGGTCCGGTCTGCTTTCACACCTCCAAAAGATCCGCACCAGGGTTCCTTTGGTCCGGACCGAGTCCGACCTTGCAGCTCGGTCTCGGTTCGCTTGTTTGGTCCGGACCAGAGTTCGGTGGTTTGTATTCAGACCAACCCAAAAGGTCCGGACCAAGGGAAATTTGGTTCGTTTGGTCCAGACCAAACAACGTAGGTGTGAATACGCCATAAGTTTAAAATGTAGTTGATTTTTTTTTTTTTTTGCATTAGATTTCCATTACTTGTTTGTAATATTAGCTTTGGGGTAAAAGGTATTTCTTTAAAGGCTGGCTCATTACCTTGTATAGAGAAATCCTTCACATGACAGTTGTCACAGATGATGGTGAAGCTCTGAGTGAAGCTTTCAGCAGTCGTGGGGAAGAAAACAACCTGACCAGCAAAACAAAATGAGTTTCACAGAAATAAGGCAAAGGATTCAGTCATAACTCCAGCAGCTAACAGGAGTGAAGGCAAAAGAAAAAAAAAATCATGTCACTGAATGACTAAAATCATCATTTAAAACAAAGTTTATTGTGCATTTCAGTTACAGTGGATATAAAAAGTATACACACCCTGTTAAAATAATGTAAAAAAAATGAGACCATGATAAATAATTTCAAAACTTTTCCCACCTTTAATGTGACCTTTAACCTGTGCAATTCAATTGAAAAACAAACAAATCTGTTAAGGGGGAAAAACATAAAAAAAAGTACAATAAGCTGGTTGCATAAGTGTGCACACCCTTACACTAATATTTTGTTGACACACCTTTTGATTTAATTACAGCATTCAGTCTTTTGGGGTCGGAGTCTATCAGCCTGCCACATCTAGACTTGGCATTATTTGCCCACTTTTCCTTGGAAAAGCGCTCCAAATCTGTCAGATTGTGAGGGCATCTGTTGTGCACAGCCCTCTTCAGGTCACCCCACAGATTTTCAATCGGATTTAGGTCTGGGCTCTGGCTGGGCCATTCCAAAACTTTAATTTTCTTCTGGTGAAGCCATTCTTTTGTTGATTTCGATGTATGCTTGGGGTCAGTGTCGTGCTGAAAGATGAAATTCCGCTTCATCTTCAGCCTTCTAGCAGACCCCTGAAGGTTTTGGGCCAAAATTGACTGGTATTTAGAACTGTTCATAATTCCCTCCACCTTGACTAAAGCCCCTGTTCCAGCTGAAGAAAAACAACCCCAAAACCTGATGCTGCCACCACCATGCTTCACCATGGCTATGGTGTTCTTTTGGTGATGTGCAGTGTTGTTTTTGCGCCAAACATACCTTTTGGAATTGTGGCCAAAAAGTTCAACCTTGGTATTACGTCCCTGGCACTTGTCATGTTTTTTCCTATGTTCATGTTTACTCATATTCATTTAGATACTGGTGTGCCAGCTCCTACAAGTGACTGGTGCAGGACTTCATCCCTCCAATGCACTCCTCCAATCAAGTCTCCCTCTGTCATCGCCAGCAATTGGTGCATTCATCTCCCTCTGCTGTGACCAATCACCTTTCATCTTCCACTCTATATAAGCCAGTTGTTATACTTTGTGTTCAGTCTCTCTTTGCCTCTGTCTCTGCATTCTGTGAGTAGAATGCAGAGGCCTGGCCTACCCTTGTGACGAGGGTAGGCCAGGCAAGTTTGTGGTGGTACACTGCACTCACGCAGGTTAACTGTTGTATAAGGTAGATACATTACAGTGGTGCTTGAAAGTTCGTGAACCCTTTAGAATTTTCTATATTTCTGCATAAATATGACCTAAAACACCATCAGATTTTCACACAAGTCCTAAAAGTAGATAAAGAGAACCCAGTTAAGCAAGTGAGACAAAAATATTATACTTGGTCACTTATTTATTGAGGAAAATGATCCAATATATAAATCTGTTGATGTTTTAGGTCATATTTATGCAGAAATATAGAAAATTCTAAAGGGTTCACAAACTTTCAAGCACCACTGTAGGTAAGTGGGTAAGTGCCATTGTTGTATTTCTTTGAAGCTGTGTTAGTTTAAATTAGAGAGTAGTTAAGTTAGGTAGGAAGTTTTTGGTTTCCTTATATTTGTGTTCGGTTAGTTAAGTTTGATTCCCATAAGTCAGGGGTGGCCAACCAGTTGGAGACCAAGAGCCACATTTTTTACTGTATTACCGCAAAGAGCCACATCATACACATGGGCACACGAACATCACCCATCCCTTCCTCTCTCTCTCTCACACAACACACACACACACACACACCTCTGCTCAGCCAGATTAATAGTAAATGTCACACACCAACATATTTACTCCTACAGTACTAAGACCACAGGCTGAGGCCAGTCATTTTTAACAATGAACATTGTGTGCACTTACTATGCATGCTGCTTAGTGGGACTCATGGCATTACCAAAAAAAAAGCCACACCATACACATGACCACACATGAACATCGCCCCCCCTCGCTCTCTCTCTCACAGACACACATGCACACGCACCTCTGCTCAGCCAGATTAATAGTAAATGTCATACGCCAACATGAGAGAAATTTACTCCTTCAGTCAGTACTAATACCACAGGCCAGTCATTTACAGCAATCAATATTGTGTGCACTTACTATGCATGTTGCTTAGTGGGACTTCTGACATTCCTTGCCTTGAACAATCCTCTTCAAATCTGGCTTGTATTCTGTCGTTGCCACTCGAAGCAGTTCTTTCACATGGGTTTCAGTCAGAACAGAACGATGCTTTGACTTCACGTGTTTCATGGTAGAGAACACAGACTCGCAGACGTATGTTGACCCAAACATTGACTATCTTAAACGCAGCCCGTTTCACATTCGGGTATTTTTCCAATGGCACACTTTTCCAAAACTCAATGGTGCCTTCCCTCAAAACAGGTTTCAGTTGGTCTTCCTCACGAAGATCGATCATCTCCAACTCAGCCGCAGCCTCATCTGTGACAAGCGGGGCTTTCAAACAGTCCATCTCCGCATTGAATGGGTCGACGAGGAACGTAACCTGTGGCCTTTTCAGTTGTATATCACGGAACCGGGTTACAAAGCTTTCGTGCAGATTTTCAATTAGTGTTGCATATCTGGCTCCTTGCTTATTCAGGGAGGCGGGAAGCTTTGAAATGAGCTAATGACGACTGACATATAAGGCAGAATGGCTTGCCATTACGTTCAACAAAAAAGTATAAACTCTCCCACTCTGTTAAAAATGTCCTATGTTCGTCTTCATATTTTCATTTTGCTGTGCATTTTTTCATTGCCATTTTGAGAGGCTACTTGACACAAGATACACCTTGCCCAAAAACTTAGCGATTATCTCACGCACATGCGCATTTGACATGACCTGAAAATACCGTAATGTACCCAAGCAAAGCGAAGATGCATTTGACGAAAATACCATACTGAACTCAAGCAAAGCGCACACGCACATAAAAAAAAACCCCCCACAAACTTCGATATGAACGTAAGAGCCGCATGACACCGGGCAAAGAGCCGCATGCGGCTCGTGAGCCACGGGTTGGCCACCCAAGCCATAAGTGATAGAGTAGTTTTGTTTCGTTTTGTTTGTTTATCTAACTGGCACTTCCCAGCCTCCCTCTGACCTAGGTTATATGTATGCTCTTTTTAAATTCAGTATGTAAATAAATTCACTTTATATGTTACCATCATCTTTTGTTACTCCCTTTTCCCTAGACTTTTAAAAAAGGGGTCGTAACACTTGCAGCCGGTTTCACTAAAGTAGTTTAGACTGGTCTATGGGTTAAGATTGGTCTTAAGTTTCTTTATAGGTCAGTCTAATGCAAGTAAGACAGTTTCACAAAAGTTAAGACTAATTTTTTAAGTCTAATTTTAGGCTTAAAAAGTAAGACACCCTCCCCCCAGTCTAATATGGGTCTAAGGGCTATATCACCATGGTAATAACTGAAATAGTGTGTGAATCAGTGTGTGTGTATGTGTTGTTGTTGTTGTTGTTATTATTATTATTATTATTATTATTATTATTATAATAGTGTTGTTATTGTGTTCTTGTTATTGTGTTCTTATTATTACTATTATTATTATTATTATTATTATTATTACTATTACTATTATTACTGGACATACTTTCTTAAATGAATAAAATTGAATTAAAAAAAAACAGTCAAGCCATAAGTGCCATCAATGTCAATAACTACAAGAAAGCTTGAAATGTTAAGGCAGTGAAGTGCAAGTATGTAATACACAAATTTAGGCTATTATAATCTAACTATAAAGTATCCAATAAAGAACAAACAGTGTAATGCCAGCTTATTCATTTTATTACTTATAAATAATATAAATATATCAATTCATTTATGCATATAATTACATCACCGCTCATCACTTATCTCTCTCTCATACACACACACACACACACACACACACTACTACATCACTCTAAGCGCGAGTCTCTTCAATTTAAGTTGCAGTCGCTCCAAAAGGAAAGACTGCAACTTAAATTGAAGAGACTCGCGCAGATGGAGGAGTGATGTAGATAATAACGGTGACTCGCCTCCGTAGATCTCTATCACCATTTCGGTGGTGACTTTTAGTTTCTTCGCTTTCCCTCCTCCTGTTGGGGGTCCCGTTTTCCGCTTGTATATTTCCTTTTTTGCCTCTGGCACCATATTTTTAAACCTCTTCTGCACAGCTGACACGTCTCGTACCGCAGCGGGGTTAACGCTGTTCACCGCATCGGTGATTTTTTTTTTCCACACCTCGTTTCTTTTTGTTGGTACACTCCTCATTGAATTTCCCCAACAAAACCCCTTTGTAGGAATTAAAAATTCTTCAAGAATGGCTAAATTCTCTGAGTGCGTGAACGGCACTGACCGGTTGCTGTCCGCCATTTTTTTTGTTTGTTTGTTTGTTTTGAAAAGAGTCTTAAATTACCAACAATCCTTTGCGGCATAGTACGACTTAAGATAGTCAGAGTCTTAACTGCTTTGTGCAACAGTTTTTGTTAGACGTCTATGCTAAGTCCGACTATACCCTCTGTCTAAGTTATAGTCATAGTCTATCTTAGTGAAACCGGCTCTTGGTTTCATCAGACCATAACACATTTTCCCATATGCTTTTGGGAGGGTTGATGTATTTTTTTGCTAAATTGAGCCGGGCCTGGATGTTTTTCTTTGTAAGAAAAGGCTTCCGTCTTGTGACCCTACCCCATAGTGCAGACATATGGAGAATACGGGAGATTGTTGTCACATGTAGTACACAACCAGTACTTGCCAGAAATTCCTGCAGCTCCTTCAGTGTTGCTGTCGGCCTCTTGGCAGCCTCCCTGACCAGTTTTCCTCTTGTCTTTTCATCAATTTTGGAGGGACGTCCAGTTCTCGGTAATGCCACTGTTGTCCCATATTTTCTCCACTTCTTGATGACTGTCTTCACTGTGCTCCATGGTATATCTAATGCTGTGGAAATGTTTTTGTCCCCTTCTCCTGACTGATACCTTTCAACAATGAGATCCCTCTGACGCTTTGTAAGCTCTCTGTGAACCCTGGCTTTTGCTGGAGGAGCAACTGAGTAAATGTCTGAACTTTATTGGGGTTAATCAGAGTCATTTTAATTGATGGCAGGTGTGAACCCAAAAAGACTGATTGCTGTAATTAAATCAAAAGGGGCTTCAACAAAGTATTAGTTTAAGGGTGTGCACGCTTACAGTTAGGTACATAAATATTTGGACAGAGACAACATTTTTCTAATTTTGGTTCTGTACATTACCACAATGAATTGTGAACAAAACAATTCAGATGCAGTTGAAGTTCAGACTTTCAGCTTTAATTCAGTGGGTTGAACAAAATGATTGCATAAAAATGTGAGGAACTAAAGCATTTTTTAAACACAATCCCTTCATTTCAGGGGCTCAAAAGTAATTGGACAAATTAAATAATTGTAAATAAAATGTTCATTTCTAATACTTGGTTGAAAACCCTTTGTTGGCAATAACTGCCTGAAGTCTTGAACTCATGGACATCACCAGACGCTGTGTTTCCTCCTTTTTAATGCTCTGCCAGGCCTTTACTGCAGCGGTTTTCAGTTGCTGTTTGTTTGTGGGCCTTTCTGTCTGAAGTTTAGTCTTTAACAAGTGAAATGCATGCTCAGTTGGGTTGAGATCAGGTGACTGACTTGGCCATTCAAGAATATTCCACTTCTTTGCTTTTATAAACTCCTGGGTTGCTTTGACTCTATGTTTTGGGTCATTGTCCATCTGTATTATGAAACGCCGACCAATCGGTTTGGCTGGATTTGAGCACACAGTATGCCTCTGAATACCTCAGAATTCATCCGGCTGCTTCTGTCCTGTGTCACATCAATAAACACTAGTGACCCAGTGCCACTGGCAGCCATGCATGCCCAAGCCATCACACTGCCTCCGCCGTGTTTTACAGATGATGTGGTATGCTTTGGATCATGAGCTGTACCACGCCTTCACCATACTTTTTTCTTTCCATCATTCTGGTAGAGGTTGATCTTGGTTTCATCTGTCCAAAGAATGTCCTTCAGAACTATGCTGGCTTTTTTAGATGTTTTTTAGCAAAGTCCAATCTAGCCTTTTTATTCTTGAGGCTTATGAGTGGCTTGCACCGTGCAGTGAACCCTCTGTATTTACTTTCATGCAGTCTTCTCTTTATGGTAGATTTGGATATTGATACGCCTACCTCCTGCAGAGTGTTGTTCACTTGGTTGGCTGTTGTGAAGGGGTTTCTCTTCACCATGGAAATTATTCTGCGATCATCCACCACTGTTGTCTTCTGTGGGCACCCAGGTCTTTTTGCATTGATCAGTTCACCAGTGCTTTCTTTCTTTCTCAGGATGTACCAAACTGTAGATTTTGCCACTCCTAATATTGTAGCAATTTCTCGGATGGGTTTTTTCTGTTTTCGCAGCTTAAGGATGGCTTGTTTCACCTGCATGGAGAGCTCCTTTGACCGCATGTTTTCTTCACAGCAAAATCTTCCAAATGCAAGCACCACACCTCAAATCAACTCCAGGCCTTTTGTCTGCTTAACTGAGAATGACATAACGAAGGAATTGCCCACACCTGCCCATGAAATAGCCTTTGAGTCAATTGTCCAATTACTTTTGGTCCCTTTAAAAACAGGGTGGCACATGTTAAGGAGCTGAAACTCCTAAACCCTTCATCCAATTTTAATGTGGATACCCTCAAATGAAAGCTGAAAGTCTGGACGTTATGTCCATGTCCATTATATAACTATAACTTGAATATGTTTCAGTAAACAGGTAAAAAAACAAAATTTGTGTCAGTGTCCAAATATATATGGACCTAACTGTATGCAACCAGCTTATTATACATTTTTAATTTTTTTCCCCCAACAGATTTGTTCATTTTTCAATTGAATTGTACAGGTTATAGGTCACATTAAAGGTGGGAAAAGTTTTGAAATTATTTATCGTGGTCTCATTTTTTTACATCAGAAAAACCGATCATTTTAACAGGGTGTGTAGACTTTTTATATCCACTGTAACTGTGGCATATTTATGCAAAAAATGCCCACTGAATAAGATTTATTACAGATATTCATAGTATTAATGAATATTTATATGTATTACGGTAATTAAACTCTTACCTGCATGACCTCAGCCTGGCCTGGGAGCATGCGGAACAGAGAGGGGCCGACTGCAAACGGAGGCTCTTCTGCGAAGCAGGATTTCACTGCAGACTGAGAAAATGCACCAATACAATACGTCATACAATATTAATCATCCTGTGTATTAAAACACTGCAAATACTGCAGCGTCTTTCATACTACTGAGTGCTGTTGAAATCTCAAATCTGTTTGATCGTTCAGAAGGTGATTACTTTTCTATGACAGCAGCTCTGACGATAGTTCTGCAAGGTTTATATTAACATGTTACCGTTTCTATAGTAATAGCTCATTTACAGGAACTTATATGATGTTGACACTCCACATGATCTGATACTAATAAGAAAGGGGGATTTTTTCTTTAAAAATGTGTTTTCTGTAAGGAGACACTTATTTAGCATTGATGGAAGGAGTCTCCAGTGTCAATACTTTGTAACTATCAGTATGTTTTCTGCCATGGGAAAGTCTTTACTTTCTGGTGTCCTGGTTACATGATGAAGTGTGGTTTTTTTCTTTCTTATAAACTTCAAGAAAGAGAAAAAATAGGTACCCTATGGGTACATGTGGCAACTGCTTATAAATAAAATGGTTTTCTGATACCATGTCCAGACGGTAAATATAGCATATATATTTACTCTATGAGGCAGTAGCCACAAAAATGAAGCATAATCCAAAAATTAACAATTTAAAAATTACCGAAGTAAAATATACCAAGTGTCTGTACTTTATATTATTCTACTCTTACCTCTTACCGTTTTCGAAACTGAAACCTCTGAACCGAGGCTGACATACACACACTGTCGCCATGACCCAAACTCTTATTTCCCGGAAAAGGCCCGGCGCTAGAGCTCAGTGGTCTCAATACTCTTTTCGACAACTTCCTGTAACAATTCGGAAGTGCGTCACATCGACATCACACATGGGACCACTGGCCGAAGAATATATTTTAAAATACAAACGCACTTTCCTTCGATAATAAGCATAAACATGTCTGAAAGCGATTTCTTTTTGTCATTTATTTCGAATGGTGGGCGGCACGGTGGTGTAGTGATTAGTGCTGTCGCCTCACAGCAAGAAGGTCCGGGTTCGAGCCCCGTGGCCGGCGAGGGCCTTTCTGTGCGGAGTTTGCATGTTCTCCCCGTGTCCGCGTGGGTTTCCTCCGGGTGCTCCGGTTTCCCCCACAGTCCAAAGACATGCAGGTTAGGTTAACTGGTGACTCTAAATTGAGCGTAGGTGTGAATGTGAGTGTGAATGGTTGTCTGTGTCTATGTGTCAGCCCTGTGATGACCTGGCGACTTGTCCAGGGTGTACCCCGCCTTTCGCCCGTAGTCAGCTGGGATAGGCTCCAGCTTGCCTGCGACCCTGTAGAACAGGATAAAGCGGCTAGAGATAATGAGATGAGATTTCGAATGGTGAAACGAATTGTATACACTCACTGGCCATTTTAATAGGAACACCTGTATGCATATGTGCATGCGCAGTGCGCTATTGTTACACTCATTCTTACATTCTTACAACATGATGAAATAGTGGCTCCTGCCTCTATGAGGCAGGAGCCACAAAAAGAAAGGCTGGTGAGGGAATATTTATTGCTGCTATAATGTGTGATGATATGAAAATCTAACATCATACGTAACTATAAACGGATAAAGAGTATGACGTTTAGTTTAACCCTTTGATTCAAAACATGGCTCAAAAGTGACCCGGCTGAGTTTTTATCTTCTATATCTTTGCAATAAATTAATTCCATCATTCAGTATTCAAGGTCTTCCTCAATTAACTTGTTTTTGATCATCATACATCCTTATTTTATTTTTTCCTTTCTTACTTTCTGAATAAAAACCCTTTTTGTATCACTACCCTTCGAATGCACAACATGGGTCAAAAACGACCTGCATTCATTTTCCAGGTTATTTCATGTATGGCTGAGTGTTTCTATGATAGACTTTTGAAATAAATTCATTTTGTCATTTACTTTTCCAAATATGCAGTAAATATCTTGTTTTTGTTTAGCACAAATCATCATTTTTATTTTTCCTTTCTTAAGTTATGAACAAGCACAGCTTTTGTAATTCTACATCAAGTGTACACACATGGGTCAGAACCGACCCGCATGCATTTACTCCAGCGTTTGGTGGGAACTGTGAATTGTGCTTGTGTCAGACATTTCACAGCTCAGCACAGCGCCCTTTGCCCATCTCATACATGCAAGTAACGTTTTTCAATTGTTCTAACATTACCTTAGAAAAAAATTGATTATGTTTAGGTTCCCTTGAGAGTGAGTCGATTACTTGTCAGAAAGTTACAAGTAATTACTATTAGCTACTGAGCTGTTGACATATTCTACTTTAGTTAGCTAATTTTATTGTAGTTGGCTTAGCTAACTACATAGTTAATAAATAAATAACTGGCCCCATTCACTGCTAAAGTAATTACTTGAAACAAATTATTATTATTATTATTATTATAGTATTAAGACATTTAATTTTAAATCACACTTGGATGACCCATGTGTAGTAATATAAAAAGTATTTTTGTTCATAAAGTAGGAAAGAAAAAAATTAAATTAATGATTTGTGGTAATTAAAAACAAGATATTTAAAGAATACTTTGAATATTCAATCATAAAATAAATTGATTTCAAAAGATAGAGCAAAGAAAAACTCAGTCAGCATGAAATAACCTGGAAAATGAATGCGGGTCATTTTTGACCCATGTTGTGCATTAGAAGGGGTGTGCATATGTTTTGCATCAAAGGGTTAATTTAGAGTTTATTGCGATTTACACAAATGCACTGCAGTACAGGTACATCGGAATTATTGAGCAATTTCCACAAGTCAGCTTCATAGACATTATTATTAAAAAAAAAAAGGTGGGGGAATTACAAAAAGTATGAAACATACATTCTAAAATTTAAAAACACTAATACGCAATCAAGTGGCACGGTGGTGTAGTGGTTAGCGCTGTCGCCTCACAGCAAGAAGGTCCGGGTTCGAGCCCCGTGGCCGGCGAGGGCCTTTCTGTGTGGAGTTTGCAGGTTCTCCCCGTGTCCGCGTGGGTTTCCTCCGGGTGCTCCGGTTTCCCCCACAGTCCAAAGACATGCAGGTTAGGTTAACTGGTGACTCTAAATTGACCGTAGGTGTGAATGTGAGTGTGAATGGTTGTCTGTGTCTATGTGTCAGCCCTGTGATGACCTGGCGACTTGTCCAGGGTGTACCCCGCCTTTCGCCCGTAGTCAGCTGGGATAGGCTCCAGCTTGCCTGCGACCCTGTAGAACAGGATAAAGCGGCTAGAGATAATGAGATGAGATGAAAAAAAACCCTAATAAATATCTATCTGAAGTGCGATTGCACATATTGAGCATTACACAAATCGAGTGAGTATTGCACATTTTGGTTGAGGAGGTAGAAATAGAAGTTAGAAAATCCAGTTATATTGCACATGGAAATGTTTTTTTTGGGGGAAGAGAAGAGAGTAATTTAATAACCTTAATAAATTAACATTTTTCATTTAAACACTGTTGACAAGGTGCTGTGGTATAAGATGAATAAAACACTTCAGGACATGCTGTTGTTGGAAAATAAACAACTTCACTATGGTGAAGCATCGTGTTATGTATGTAACTTTACCCTGAGGCTGGACGCAGGCCACTGACTTTTGGGCATAATGCAGAACGTTCCAGCACTATGACCATCGTTACGGTACACCACATTCGTGTACTTCACCCCTCCGACCAGGCAGTAGCCTACATCCAGAACAGCAGGCACTGGGAAGGAGAAATCAGAAACACGGGCAGATTAAGTCATTCAAACACCATTCATTTCCTGTTTAGTGTCAAAGTCTTTTTCAGGAATGAATGTGTGAGTGAGCCAGTTTTATAGCAATTAGAAAATTAATTTCAAACTCCCTCAAATATTGGCACAAAAGTATAAATTTGTGTCTGGTTTCCAAGTCATTTTTTAAACAAGTAAGAAACGAAGCTCTTTCCATTGACCTACATGTGAGTACTGGCGGGGGTCTGTGGGCCTCCAATGGAATAATCAGAGGATATGGTGACTGTGTCTCGACCACCAGGAAGTCCTCATAATCAGCCAGAGAGTCGGGGGCAAAGCGCACCGTGTACTGGCAACTCATTCCAGGAGCTACGATGCCGCCATCACCAGGGAACCTGCCTGAGGAACCACATTTCTCTTAGATACATATCCTACAAATTCCTAAACAAGCAGAAAAGATACACTAGATTAAAATCCTGAAACAAGTCAGAAGAAACATGATCAGTTCATGCAGATCACCTTGATGCAGGACTGTGATTAATATACTGCAACTAGGTTGATATGAATTGTAAACAGTTTTTCATCTGTAGATGGCAATATTTTCCTAAAATGACCAGCTGATCAGGTCAGGGTTCTTAAAGGTCTCATTGCATCGTTTTTTCATTAATTGTGCGGTGGTCTCGAGTATGAATGAATGCCCTGTGAGCCGGTTTTGGTGAAAAAAATGCTGTGGTTCTCCTGTTTCAGGCTGTTCTAGTTTGGTGGAGGAGTGGGTGGCGGGAGAACGACAGGATTTCAGCTCTTACTCATTAATATTCATGACATGTTAACGTGTTACCTCTGATTGGCTAACAGCAATCAGTAAACGTGTTACCTCTGATTGGCTAACAGCACTGTGACGCTACCTCCAGTGGGTCAGAACAAGCGGATGTGGGTGTCTTTGTAAAAACTGTTTTGATTGGCTGTTATGGTCTCGACATCGATGTTTTGACCAATAACAATGTAGATAACACAAATTTTACATCACATTCAATGAGATTTAAACGAGACTAAAGATGGCGACTTACAAATAATATGTAAACATCGTTGGAGTTAATAAAGTTTGAACAGCATGAAGGAACATACCCCAACCCCCTGAAATTAATTAAAAAAAATTCTCAACAGATTTGGCATAATATAAAAAGCTTGTTTTTTACTCAGAAAAAGCGGAAAACTCTCATCCCTGCCTAGCTTGTGACCATGTCATGCATGCTAACGTGGAGAATATGAACATGCTATTTTGTAACAAAAACCTTTGAACAAAAAGTTCATGTTTTACTTACAGCTTGTGAGCTGGTGGTCGATCGTCTTGACGGCACAGATCCAGGGATTAAAAACAACCTCGAAGCAAAACCACTACTGAAGGCAACGAAGTTTGAAAAGTCACTGTGGTTGAAATGATCAGAACACCGTACTAACGTTGCATTATACTTTGCTGGTGGTGTTCCAAAGATAAATTCCAACCATTTCTTCTTCACCTCTTCTATCTTGGGCAAGAAATGCAACGCTGATGTCTTACTGCCACAAATAACACAGGCACAAACTTGTTCAGACATGTTTTCAGCTTGCTGTTAGGTCCTCTTTGTTATAGGGATGGCGAAAACTAAAAAAAATCTTGACCGACCACCGAGCCTCATTAGCCGGTTAAAGTCGGTTAACCTATGAGTTTAACAGGGATGCAAACAGCGCGCCTTTTTCACGGCTCGTGCAGATCCGATTTTTTTTTGGGGGGGGGGGGGGTTGGAGTGTCTGAATAATTTCATCAGAGTAAATTCTGTATTAAAATTACTACATAAGCAAATGCCGTTACAGTCCATGAAAAAGCCGTGAAAAAGTCGGCATCTGCGCCTTTAGTTTGTGTGGAGAGATATGATCTGCAATAACATGCATTGTTGGCTACAGACCGAAACATACTTTCAGAATGCACTGGCCAAGGCAGGACTAAACTCGATGTGCCTTATAATAATCTCATCTCATCTCATTATCTCTAGCCGCTTTATCCTTCTACAGGGTCGCAGGCAAGCTGGAGCCTATCCCAGCTGACTACGGGCGAAAGGCGGGGTACACCCTGGACAAGTCGCCAGGTCATCACAGGGCTGACACATAGACACAGACAACCATTCACACCTACGGTCAATTTAGAGCCACCAGTTAACCTAACCTGCATGTCTTTGGACTGTGGGGGAAACCGGAGCACCCGGAGGAAACCCACGCGGACACGGGGAGAACATGCAAACTCCACACAGAAAGGCCCTCGCCGGCCCTGGGGCTCGAACCCGGACCTTCTTGCTGTGAGGCGACAGCGCTAACCACTACACCACCGTGCCGCCCCTTATAATAATAATAATTAAAAAAAAAAAAAAACAGAATAGTAATTTGTAAGCTAAAAAGCCTGTGTCTACACTTTTCTTCTTTTGCCGAGTGGCAGCTGTGTTCAACTGGGGCGGGACATGACTGAATGGGTGTTTCTGATTTGTCAGCTGTCTTTAACTGGGGCGGGAGGGCAGGACATGACTGAATGGGTGTTTCTGATTTGTCAGCTGTCGTTCTTACACCGCATGTCATGCCCCAAGCGTTTACAACACAGAATTCCAGGTTCTCCGCTCCAAAATCGGCAGCTTCAAAACGATTTTTTTTTTTTTCACCGACAACCAAAAAAAAATTAACCGGTTGACGTTGATTCGGTCAAACGGTCATCGGTTAACATCCCTACTTCGTTAGCTACTGACGAGATGGGCTCTGCTATCTCTCCTCACGCTTAAATCCGAACTTTCTTCCCGTGGGCGGTCGCAAGCCAAGGTGGGCGAGGCCATGAATACTAATTTTCGAAGTGACGTAAGTTTGTATGGCTTTTTCAGATCTGCTCGTTTTTCCGACTATTTTCTTTCATAAGCTAATACAGGGAATGGGAGTAGAATTACATTTTCACATGCAGCATGCATATGCAACTCGGAGTGAACTATGGTATTTCAAAAAGAGCCAGTATTAAACGCTTTTGGTGGAAGGGCACCTTTAAACCTTGCACAACCAGGGATCACTTTAACTGTAAAATTAATTCCATGGATCTCCTCAGTAGAGAAAGCAGGCAAAAAAAAATATATATATATATTATATTGTCTGTTTATGTGAGCGCTTTTGAGTTATTGAAATTGTATCAGTTCAAGTGACCAGTCAAACAGGCTATTAATTATAAGAACTCAATAATAAATGCCAATTTGGTAATGGTGGGTTGTGATTTAAAAAAAATGTAAAAAAAAAAATCACACACACCCTGGCTATGCTTCACGGACCTCTGGGACTCCCTCGGCCCCGTTTTGAGAACCACAGTGATGGGTGAAGGCAAAACAAATATTTTTGGCTCGCCAGATTTGATTTTATTGTTATAACTTATTAGACATTTCTAAGTCATAATTTAGTGATTGCTTCAGTCGCACTTAGGTTTAAATGTTTATAGTTTGGTTCTGAATTAAACAGAAAACTAAATGAATATTATGAGAAGCGATATTTGAAAATGTAATTGAAATATTATGTATTCTTAAGCAGTATATTCGTAGTGGGACACTGTTTTTGATCCTCACCTAGACCAATAGAGAAGTGTGGAGTGGTGGGTGGGATGACACGCACATGACGGCTGGCGGCGGTCATGTTCCTCAGTTCCACTGTGGTCTAAATGAGACAGAACGTACTGTACCATTAAAAACTGAAAAGCTACGATTACAGCAAAACAATAGTGAATATCTAATAAATGGTAGTGTCTAACTGATAACCGCTATTATTCTCTTTGAGAAAAATAACCCCAAACTGCACATAACAATAATTGTGATAAACAATGCGGTTATTAACAGGTGATGGAATCAAATCGGAAGTCTAAAACTTGTCACTTAAATAAGTTGTGGTTCACTTACAGTTTAGAATTTGTGAGAATGTTATGAGACAGCTTATCTCACAGTACCTCATAGACGTCTCCAATTCGGTAGTCAGTGAACAGGACTACAGGTGGGTTGGCGATGAAAATCGGCACAGGATCTTCAGGGCTGGAGATAAAGAGGAGTGAAGTCAGAGCCCTGGTTTATTGCCATGAACAATATGGCAAATACAACAGAAGGCTTTCATGCTCAGCAGAGACAAATGAAGTTGCGTCCCATCAGCCAGTGAGCAGGTTTGTCAAGCAGGACCACAAGAACAAAAAAACCCACAGGACAAACAAAGATGTGCAGCTGGACTGGTGTTGTTGGATAAAGTGAGTTAAGCACAGAGGTGGACAAAGTACCCAACTTCATTACTTAAGTCCAAGTACAGATCCCACTGGTCAAATGTGACTCCGATACAAGTGAAAGTTCTCCAGTCAAATTTTTACTGAAGTTAAAGTACTGAAGTACTTGCTTTTAAAAATACTTAAGTATTAAAAGTACATTTTCTGTCAACGCATTGTTGTATTATTGCCACAACACTTACAAACCCTAATGCTTCTGAAGCAACCGACTGGATTTACTGACTAGCTTGTAGAACCGGTAGAATAAACACCTGGTAGAAATGTTACAAAATGAAACACGACTGAACTGAAAAAAAAAAGCCATTGTCATTTTTTTTTTTTAATTTGTAACACTCCTCCCCACGGCACGGTGGTGTAGTGGTTAGCACTGTCGCCTCACAGCAAGAAGGTCCAGGTTCGAGCCCCATGGCCAGCGAGGGCCTTTCTGTGTGGAGTTTGCAGGTTCTCCCCGTGTCCGCGTGGGTTTCCTCCGGGTGCTCCGGTTTCCCCCACAGTCCAAAGACATGCAGGTTAGATTAACTGGTGACTCTAAATTGACCGTAGGTGTGAATGTGAGTGTGAATGGTTGTCTGTGTCTATGTGTCAGCCCTGTGATGACCTGGCGACTTGTCCAGGGTGTACCCTGCCTTTCGCCCGTAGTCAGCTGGGATAGGCTCCAGCTTGCCCGCGACCCTGTAGAACAGGATAAAGCAGCTAGAGATAATGAGATTAGATGAGATGAGATGAGATGAGACACTCCTCCCCACCTGCACAAAGCAGTATGGTAGTGTTCTGACCCAGCTCTGGCAGTGTGTGCACACACACATGTATATATGTACTGTATGTTAATCAGGAAGATGGTGGAATAGCTGTAAATGCAGCTTGCTCAGAAAATAAAAAATGACAATCCAACCTGCTTAAAACCCAGGTCCACACCTTGAGTGTAATAACTGCCCAACAGCAACACTGCTTTTAGCAAGACAAAAAAATGCAAGACCATCATCTCACATCAAAACAAAAAATTCCAGCAATTTGTTGTGACGGACTAGTGCAATACTGTCCATCTCACAGGTCTCGTGTGTGTGTGCGCGTGTGCGCACACGTAAGTATGTATTCATGCATATATGAATCTGCCTGTGGAATCATTGTAGTTTAATGTTAAGCTAGCTAGTCAGTGAAACTCCACCTGACATGCTAGCAAACTCTTTTCAAACTCAAAATCATATTGGGTAGCTAACGTTACTAGAAAAGAAAGATTTCTACATTCTGTTTATTTGGCAAGATTATGCTAAAGCATATTTCTGAAAGGACTTCAGATAAGTTAACGTTATTCATGTTAGCATAACTCCGTTTTTACATGCTAACTAACAGTGTCCAAGTTAACTAGCTATGTGTAAACGTTAGCTGTGGACAAGGCTACGGCAACTTGGTGGTAAAATCCATAGAAAGTCATTTGACTAACCAGACTGCATAGCTATTGCAACGTTATCGCTAGCTCTAAAAGCACAGACAACTTCACTGCAAGCTTTCTCTTGGAATAAAACGTTTATATCCCTCAATATGCTTCCGCAGGTTGGACAGCGAGTTTTTATAGGCCGTGATGTGCTCCGTTTTAGGCAAACAAAGCAAACATTTGAAACAAAATGACTCCTTATTCCTTTCAGAAAACTGAAACATGGGTTCTAGGTAAAGCCATGAATGTGTGCATTCACCAAAAGAACTGCTTCCTTCCATTCTGCCATCAATTGACTGTGTTAAATAACACTGCTGAGAAATCACTGAACTTGATTTTATAGTCTATGGACGTGACGTGACCCTAGTGATTACTGATAGGCTCTCAGTGTCACCTGCGAAAAAACCAATCACATTTAGAAAAGAAATGAAAAGAGAAAAAACCCATCCACTTTCAAAGCCTCTTCATAGTAACGAAGACCTTGATAGAAATGTATTGGAGTGAAAAGTACGATATTTGTCTTTTAAATGTAGTGAAGTTAAAGTCATAAGTTGCCAAAAAACAATACTCAAGTAAAGTACAGATACTCAAAAAGTGTACTTAAGTACAGTACTCAAGTAAATGCACTTCGTTACGGTCCACCCCTGGTTAAGCAATGTCTGACTTAATGCAAACGGGCAAAAATAAATTTGTCAAACACATGGAAAATATGGTCCAGTCTTGCTCTATGTTTCGTATCACAGATATGACTACTGGGTAAAGCCGTTATATATGCATTGCTGAATAAGACTTTACTAATCTGGTTTGCACATTGGAACAGTGTGCACAGTATACACCTGCCATGGGTTAAAGCTGAGGCATTTATGGAAGAAGACAGTCCACTCCCAGTGCTCTATAACAGCCAGAGGTAAAACTGTAACCTTAGGAATGACTAATCGATAACAGAAGTGAACTTCTTGTTTATCTGGCATTCCACAACATTAAATGTACTGTAACTATAACTGGATAAAAAGTAGGACCCTGTTGATTATTATTATCTCATCTCATTATCTCTAGCCGCTTTATCCTGTTCTACAGGGTCGCAGGCAAGCTGGAGCCTATCCCAGCTGACTATGGGCGAAAGGCGGGGTACACCCTGGACAAGTCGCCAGGTATTATTATTATTATTATTATTATTATTACTGATAACTGCCATAAGAGAAAAATTACGGCAGAGTGTCAGCGTTGTCTCGGAGGAGCTTGGCCAATTGATGCAAGACCATGCAGTGAGCAGGGCTTTACATTAGCACCCGCCCACCCGCCAAATGCGGGTAAAATTTGGCTTTGGTGGGTAATAACTTTAGTCCCACTAGCCACTTTGGCGGGTGGTTTATTCTGTGGTATGACAATATATTTTAATTGTAGTTTTCTCTGAAGGCATCTGATATAATAAACGCAGACATCCCAAGTCTCCCGGAAGTTCCAGGAGTCTCCCACATGTTGATCGTGGCTCCCTGATGCCCGCAAATTGGAGAATATCTCCCGGAATCTAGAGCAAGCGAGCAAGAGCGTGCACGCAAAACATTAATGTCTGCATCGTGCATATGATGGAGTGCGCGAGGGAGAGCGAGAGAGACTGCGTGTGTGCCTGTTCATGTAGAGCACGCTAGACAAAGAGCATCCTGATTGGTTTACAGACATCCCAACCTGCAGAACCCCCCCCCCCCCCCCCCCCGAAATGAGTTTCTGCAGGTTGGGATGTCTGTAAACGCACTGCAATGTAATATTACGCACCTGCAACTCCCATGAGCACCTGCATAAACATTCAGACAACATGTTAGAATTATTTAGAATGTTCGTTAACGTCTCAGATAAAATCAGTGATACGGTAACCTGCGGTTAATGAACGAAGCAACAAAGTTGCTGACGACTGACATGCGCACTATGTGGCGGCATATAGCTGGAGTTTCAAACCCTGCTGCTCAGGAGAAAAGGGGCAGAGATGAGCAGGGCCGGAGCAGCATTTTAAAATCCCCGAGGTCCGTGATGCGCAAAGCGCGCGCCGGAAAAAAATTTGTCATATTTACAACCCCAATTCCAAAGAAGTTGGGACAAATAACAAATTGTAAATAAAAACGGAATGCAATGATGTGGAAGTTTCAAAATTCCATATTTTATTCAGAATAGAACATAAAGGACATATCAAATGTTTAAACTGAGAAAATGTATCATTTAAAGAGAAAAATTAGGTGATTTTAAATTTCATGACAACAACACATCTCAAAAAAGTTGGGACAAGGCCATGTTTACCACTGTGAGACATCCCCTTTTCTCTTTACAACAGTCTGTAAACGTCTGGGGACTGAGGAGACAAGTTGCTCAAGTTTAGGGATAGGAATGTTCACCCATTCTTGTCTAATGTAGGATTCTAGTTGCTCAACTGTCTTAGGTCTTTTTTGTCGTATCTTCCATTTTATGATGCGCCAAATGTTTTCTATGGGTGAAAGATCTGGACTGCAGGCTGGCCAGTTCAGTACCCGGACGCTTCTTCTACGCAGCCATGATGCTGTAATTGATGCAGTATGTGGTTTGGCATTGTCATGTTGGAAAATGCAAGGTCTTCCCTGAAAGAGACGTCGTCTGGATGGGAGCATATGTTGCTCTAGAACCTGGATATACCTTTCAGCACTGATGGTGTCTTTCCAGATGTGTAAGCTGCCCATGCCACACGCACTAATGCAACGCCATACCATCAGAGATGCAGGCTTCTGAACTGAGCGCTGATAACAACTTGGGTCGTCCTTCTCCTCTTTAGTCCGAATGACACGGCGTCCCTGATTTCCATAAAGAACTTCAAATTTTGATTCGTCTGACCACAGAACAGTTTTCCACTTTGCCACAGTCCATTTTAAATGAGCCTTGGCCCAGAGAAGACGTCTGCGCTTCTGGATCATGTTTAGATACGGCTTCTTCTTTGAACTATAGAGTTTTAGCTGGCAACGGCGGATGGCACGGTGAATTGTGTTCACAGATAATGTTCTCTGGAAATATTCCTGAGCCCATTTTGTGATTTCCAATACAGAAGCATGCCTGTATGTGATGCAGTGCCGTCTAAGGGCCTGAAGATCACGGGCACCCAGTATGGTTTTCCGGCCTTGACCCTTACGCACAGAGATTCTTCCAGATTCTCTGAATCTTTTGATGATATTATGCACTGTAGATGATGATATGTTCAAACTCTTTGCAATTTTACACTGTCGAACTCCTTTCTGATATTGCTCCACTATTTGTTGGCGCAGAATTAGGGGGATTGGTGATCCTCTTCCCATCTTTACTTCTGAGAGCCGCTGCCACTCCAAGATGCTCTTTTTATACCCAGTCATGTGAATGACCTATTGCCAATTGACCTAATGAGTTGCAATTTGGTCCTCCAGCTGTTCCTTTTTTGTACCTTTAACTTTTCCAGCCTCTTATTGCCCCTGTCCCAACTTTTTTGAGATGTGTTGCTATCATGAAATTTCAAATGAGCCAATATTTGGCATGAAATTTCAAAACGTCTCACTTTCGACATTTGATATGTTGTCTATGTTCTATTGTGAATACAATATCAGTTTTTGAGATTTGTAAATTATTGCATCCCGTTTTTATTTACAATTTGTACTTTGGCCCAACTTTTTTGGAATCGGGGTTGTAAATGAGAGGGTGAATTACACGTCACACAAGAGATCTATTCCTGAAATTACTTTTAATGGTGTTTGAACTGAATATCATCCGTTTTGAAAAAAAAAATCATGTACACTGAAAAAAAATAGGCTGTGGATTTAAAATGAAAAAATCATGTACATCGGTTGCACACATTAAAATCATGTTCACTTGACCAAATTTAGTCATGTTCAATGTACCAACTTTTGTCATGTTTAACAAACATGATTTATTCATGTTAACACAAAGATATTTTTTGTCAATCAAACATGTTTTATTTGCTAAGATGGATGATTTTTTTATGTTAGCTGTATTTAATTATCCCATGTTTAATTAACGTGACTGATTTGCATACTCAGCATGTATAACTAACTTGTTGAAGCCAAAGGTTTTTTTCCTTGGTTTTGTATATCTTCCCTGCTGGATTAAAGTTAATACTCTATGGTGGACTGAACTTGAAAACCTCTGGCCTTGCCTAGCTCGTGCACCTGCACCCGCTGCTGACGTCTTCAAAATGGGTGGAGTTATTGAGCAAAACATAACTTTTTTTCTTTTCTCCCAACATGACTGAATTCATAGATTTGACATTCCTCAAAAATCAATCAGTTCTACATGATTTATATATGTTCAGAGAGGTAGCATAAAGAAATCATGTCATGTATATTAATTTCATTTTTGTAAATTCCACAACCCCCATTTTCCCCTTTTTTCAGTGTATGTGGCAAGAGTAAGAATAATTTAAGCTTGTTTAATGGTTTGATCTGACCCACGCAATGAGGACAAAAGATACCCTCACCATGTAGCCTATGGAACTAAGATACATTAACAATCTGGCATCCGTTACACCGACACACAAAAAAATTCTGGGAAAAAATCAGTGTACACCACCATGTTTTAGGCAAAGTTATCCAAGGCAAACATAAGTTGAAACTTTTCACTCTATTGCTTTGGCTTATCGAATGATTTATTTTTAAAATCACAAACAAGGCAGGCTACAACTGCGCTGCTTCGAAAATGTAAATTTAACAGCTTCATGAAAGTGTGCTGATGGTTACCATGGAAACCCCGTGTCTTCCACTCTGCGTTCCTCCCCCTAGTCGCACACTCATTCGCTTTTGTGTTCTTGGTCTCAGAGCCGCGCGCACCAAACACACACAGAACACAGAATCAGCATTTAACATAATTAATAATGCACTTTTTACGGAGATGTTTTAATGTTATTCTTTATTTTTTTATCCAGTTGAATGTTTAGCGTACAAATGTATTTTTAGCTCTTAAAAATGACCAAGGTCCGGACCACAGGGGCCTCAGAGCTGGCTGCGGCCATGGAGATGAACAAGACGCGAATAGGAAGATAAGACAGTTCAATGACAAATGGAAGTTAGGGCAAGATTGGCTAGTTCATAGCAAAACCAAAAATACCATGTACTGCGAAGACTGTAGAAAGTCTGGCAAAGACAGGCACCAGTAATTTTAAACTTGAAACTATAAAGGACCATGAAAAGTCAAATGCACACATCGGTAGTATAACATTAAAACCAGCCAAGACGGCTAGTTCACTACAGGACAGCATTGCTTTCAGTCCCTGGCTGTCATGAAGTCGGCTGAGCTGGAGAGAATGGAGCTGCTGTTTAGAAACGTTCACGCGATTGGAAAGAAGTTGATCCTGCCACAGCTATCAACTTATGGCCTGCTGGAAGCCTCAGGTCACGAAGACCATTTTTCATGGACCATTCAGACTCATTTGATGATGAATGTAATGAGGACATTTAATGTCTCTCTCTACACAAGTTCACACACACACACACACACACACACACACACACACACACACACACACACACACACACTATTAATGGATAATACATAATAGGTAGTCGTCGACTTACGACCTATGCGACTTACGACCGATCGACTTTACGACTGTCTGGTTATGACTGGCAAGTGTTTCCCAGCTGAGCGTACGACAGTTTCCGCCCCAGCTCCCGGCAGCACCTCTCGCCGCGTACAACAGTTTCCGCCCCAGCTCCAGGCACATGCGCAGTCTCTCTCGTGCTCCCTCGCGCACTCCGTCATACAGTTTCCGCCCCAGCTCCTGGTTTATGAAACGAGCAAATCCTCCCGCCAGCCCGAGCGCTGCAACAGCTGATGATGACGTAGACGACCCACAACCAAGCACCAGTGATGCCAGCGGTCACTAAGTTTTGTATTTTGCTATGTTTTACATTTGTATTTTGGTATGTTTCAAACTAAAATGTTTTCTATTTTCACACCTGTATTTCGTATTTTTTGTTTTGCACGTATTAAACGAATTGTACTGTACGCAGTGTAGTATGCAGTGTTTGACTTAAACCAAATAATGAGCCAAGGTAATGAAATAAGAAAATGTTCTTGCCAGTCATAACCAGATGGTCGTAAAGTCGATCGGTCGTAAGTTGCATCAAATGTTTTTCAATGATAAATGTTTTGAATTGGACTTTCAATATTAGAATCAGTTCAGTTGTACTGAATGTTTTTTTTCATATTATATGATATTTCATATTGTAAGGGGCTTGAATTTGAGTTCAATAAACAGAATACTCTGTTTATATTTTTGTCTGAATTGGTTGCATGTTTTCATATAGGGAGCTACCTTAACAGCACTGAATACTTGAGTGCTACTGTAGAGATACATTATACGCTGCCATTCATAATCAAATCTAGATCTTCCGAACTTTAACGTCTCATGGTGAAGAAAAAACTGCGATTTCCTAGCAACACAATTGTGGCTAGTGAAAAGGCTGAATGGCTAGTGACTCGGGAAAACCACTAGCCACAGTGGCCGGTGAGCAAAAAAGTGAATGTAAAGCCCTGGCAGTGAGGTAATGTTGGCAGGTAGCAAACTAGAGTTCGTCGATAGCTTTGTATACCTTGGTGATGGTATCTGCCCAGGAGGTGGTTGTGAACTGGCAATGATTATCAGAACTCGTTCTGCTTGGGGAAAGTTTAGAGAGCTGCTGCCATTGTTAACCTGCAAAGCTGTCTCACTTCATATCCATGGTCAACTATACAGCAGTTGTGTGCGTAGCACCATGTTATACGGTTCTGAATGTTGGGCACTCCATAGAGATGACCAAAAAATGGCTTGAGTGTAATGAAAGAGCCATGCTTTTATGGATGTGCAATGTCAAAAGAGGGATACGAATTAGCACGTCTTCTCTTCTGCGGATGCTGAACCTCCGTCGCCTTGACACTATCCTCAGATGCAATCGTCTCCGTTGGTTTGGACACGTCCAATGCAGTAATTCTTGGATCAACAGATGTACTACCCTGGAAGTTGAAGGATCGAACAACCATGGCCGACCTCGAAAAAGCTGGAAAGAATCTGTCCGTGCTGATTTGAAGCTATGGATTATCGCAGAGGAGGCAACTGAAGACCGTGCTGAATGAAGAGCTCTGCTGAAGACTGCTAGTCATACACACGTCTGACGTGTCAACCGACTCAAAATGGATAGTAATAGTGATTATTAATATATAGATTTAGGCACTGCCTAAAAGCGGAGCTCCCATCTGTTTCTGGGTTGTAGAATTTTCTTATATCATAGCCAGTCTCTTTTGTTTTATTTCTTTACTGGCTAGCACTGGCCACGAGGTGGTGTATGACTGGTAATTACTAACACTGACCACTAGGCGGTGTGTATGACTGGTGGTACACGTACACGGACAAACCACTAAAAATCGACTCGATGGGTTTACCATTTTTTCTTAGGTATGGTGCTCCGCTGGAGCTCCGCTATTATTATTATCTCATCCGGCTGAGCTGATACCATCGTGTGTTGTCCGTCGTCTGTCAGGTGTCGTCCACATTTCAAGAAAATCACTTCTTCTCTCTCAATTCTTCACTGATTTTTATTCTTTTTGGCATGAAGGTGGGTCTGCCTGGGGTGCATATGGTTTGTACCCAAATTTGTATAATTCCAATTAATAATGAAGATATGGAGTCATTAAGCCCTAACAAGCAGTTCAACAAAAATCGCTTCTTCTCGGTCAATTCCTTGCCGTTTTGGATTCTTTCTGGCAAATAGGTAGGTATACCTAGGTTGTATATAGCTTCTATATATAGCCTGTATATAGTGTACAGTGTCTTGCAAAAGTATTCAACCCCCTTGGTGTTTGTCCTGTTTTGTCACATTACAAGCTGGAATTAAAATGGATGTTTGTTGGGTTAGCACCATGTGATTTACACAACATGCCTACCACTTTAAAGGTGCAAATTGTTGTTTTATTGTGACACAAACAATAATTAAGATGAAAAAACAGAAATCTGGAGTGTGCATAGGTATTCACATTCATATTGTAGAGCCACCTTTTGCTGCAATTACATTTCCTGTCCCTGCAGATGAAAAACGTCTCCACAGCATGATGCTGCCACCACCATGCTTCACTGTAGGAATGGTGTTCTCAGGGTGTTGGGTTTGTTTTTGTGGAGTCTGCCACATGCTCTCGGGCAAATTCCAAACGTGTTTTCTTCAGCAATTACTTTTTTCTGGCCACTCTTCCATAAAGCCCCGCTCTGTGGAGTGTACAGCTTAAAGTGGTCCTGTGGACAGATCCTCCCATCTCCGCTGTGGATCTTTGCAGCTCCGTCAGTGTTATCTTTGGTGTCTTTGTTGCATCTCTGATTAATGCCCTCCTTGCCTGGTCTGTGAGTTTTGGTGGGCGGCCTTCTCTTGTCAGGTTTGTAGTGGTGCCATATTCTTTCCATTTTGCTATAATGGATTTAATGGTGCTCCCTGGGATATTCAAAGTTTGGGATATTTTTTATAACCCAACCCTCATCTATACTTCTCCACAACTTTGTCTCTGACCTGTTTGGAGGCTCCTTGGTTTTCATGTTGCTTGTTTAGTAGTGTTGCAGAGTCAGGGTCCTTCCAGAACAGGTTGATTTATACAGACATCATGTGACAGATCATGTGACACTTTGATTGCACACAGGTGGATCTTAATCAACTAATTATGTGACTTATGAAGTGAATTGGTTGGACCAGCTCTTATTTAGGGGTTTCATACGAAAGGGGGTGAATACCTATGCACACTCCAGATTTCTGTTTTTTCATCTTAATTATTGTTTGTGTCACAATTAAACAAGAATGTGCACGTTTAAAGTTGTAGGCATGTTGTGTAAATCAAATGGTGCTAACCCTCCAAAAATCCATTTAAATTCCAGCTTGTAATGCGATAAAACAGGACAAACACCAAGAGGGACGAATACTTTTGCAAGACACTGTATATAGCTTGCAACATTTATTGTGCAAGGTGGCCCACTTTAGATTGTTCCTTCTGGACTAGACGGGGCAGAGTGTGAGAATGTCATCGACGGTCTCATATTCCTATAAGAGTACATCAAACCTAACCATCTGTGTAACCATATGTCATTTGAGGAACCCCTTCAAACAGTCGGGCATGTTTGCCATAACTCATCTGTACATAATGCTAACCTTAATGCGGGATGTCAGTTAAACAGGACTGTACTTTACTATGAATGCTATGCAACACATTAAGGAGGTTTGGACCAATATTTTCAGAACTGGAAAACTTGTATTCAGAGGATTTGTTAAGGAGACACAAAAGTCATATGTCTCCGATGTGCTCGATGCTTTTACTAGCATTCTTTGGTCCGCATGTTGACAAATAAGAAGAAAGGTCTCCAGATGCAGGTCCACAAATGAACTGCAGACCTTTTGTTCAGTGTATAGTACAACCCCAATTTCAAAAAAGTTGGGCCAAAGTACAAATTGTAAATAAAAACGGAACGCAATAATTTACAAATCTCAAAAACTGATATTGTATTCACAATAGAACATAGACAACATATCAAATGTTGAAAGTGAGACATTTTGAAATTTCATGCCAAATACTGGCTCATTTGAAATTTCATGACAGCAACACATCTCAAAAAAGTTGGGACAGGGGCAATAAGAGGCTGGAAAAGTTAAAGGTACAAAAAAGGGAACAGCTGGAGGACCAAATTGCAACTCATTAGGTCAATTGACAATAGGTCATTAACATGACTGCGTATAAAAAGAGCATCTTGGAGTGGCAGCGGCTCTCAGAAGTAAAGATGGGAAGAGGATCACCAATCCCCCTAATTCTGCACCGACAAATAGTGGAGCAATATCAGAAAGGAGTTCGACAGTGTAAAATTGCAAAGAGTTTGAACATGTCATCATCTACAGTGCATAATATCATCAAAAGATTCAGAGAATCTGGAAGAATCTCTGCGCGTAAGGGTCAAGGCCGGAAAACCATACTGGGTGCCTGTGATCTTCGGGCCCTTAGACGGCACTGCATCACATACAGGCATGCTTCTGTATTGGAAATCACAAAATGGGCTCAGGAATATTTCCAGAGAACATTATCTGTGAACACAATTCACCGTGCCATCCGCCGTTGCCAGCTAAAACTCTATAGTTCAAAGAAGAAGCCGTATCTAAACATGATCCAGAAGCGCAGACGTCTTCTCTGGGCCAAGGCTCATTTAAAATGGACTGTGGCAAAGTGGAAAACTGTTCTGTGGTCAGACGAATCAAAATTTGAAGTTCTTTATGGAAATCAGGGACGCCGTGTCATTCGGACTAAAGAGGAGAAGGACGACCCAAGTTGTTATCAACGCTCAGTTCAGAAGCCTGCATCTCTGATGGTATGGGGTTACATTAGTGTGTGTGGCATGGGCAGCTTACACATCTGGAAAGACACCATCAATACTGAAAGGTATATCCAGGTTCTAGAGCAACATATGCTCTAGAACCTGTGTTGTTGTCATGAAATTTAAAATCACCTAATTTTTCTCTTTAAATGATACATTTTCTCAGTTTAAACATTTGATATGTCATCTATGTTCTATTCTGAATAGAATATGGAATTTTGAAACTTCCACATCACTGCATTCCGTTTTTATTTACAATTTGTACTTTGTCCCAACTTTTTTGGAATCGGGGTTGTACAACAACTAACAATGCAATGACTAAACGTGCAGTGTTCATTTTGCTAACAGAAACTGAGACAACGATGCTCATTAACAACCTTTTTTCCATGACGAAAACTAAATAGTAACCAAATAATTCACCCATCTGCTTAAAATACTGTATAGGATGAAATTCAATGGCATTTTGCTGAAGAAATTAATTTTTCCACATTCACTTTACAAAGGCAATTAATGAATCTTGTTGTGCTATGTGCACTGCAAGAGAGACTCCTGATCTATCTAGCAGATAGACTAAAAAGTCTTCTCTGACCTGCATACTCTACCTGCATCTCAGCATAGCATGTACGCTAATGCTTTGTAGTTGGAGAAAGATTTGGCTTTACGACTTACTTGTTCAGTAACATTTATGAGAATAGACATTGGAAACAATGGTGATCAGTGATTGGTTGATGGGAGCAATGGTGATCAGTGAAAAATCAGAAACAAACATAACCCCTTCTGATATCACCCCTCACCTCTCTTTCTTGCTCTTTTCTCCTTTCTGCACTCTCTTCTCTGGCATGATGAGAGATTTCCCCCCTCGTTGATGACTCAAGGGCTGGAAGTGAGGATTGTGCAGAAAGTTTTGGCACTTCTTAAACTTCTGCAAAGCTTCACTGTCCTCTGGATTCAGCTTTTCCTTGCGTAATGGTTTAGGCAACTGGTGGACCTCCTAAAATGCAAAATCACAAAAAAAAACATAACATCTGTGTTTACTACAAGGCATGTTAAATACAGGCAAACAAATTAAAGATAACGAGCAACAAGCAGGACTTTAAAGCATATACGCAGAACCATGGCCTCACTTTCATTTATAAATGCCTTGAGACCTCAAGAATGGGACAGGAATAGTTTTAAGCATTAACAATAAATCTAATATAGTAATTTTTACAAATAAAGTGATTCATATAGGTAGCGGTCTGAGTGAATGACGTTGACGTCCGTAACGTCACAGCAGGAAGTCTATCGGTCTTATCGCCATTTCCGCTATACTAAAACACAAGAGCTGACTGCAACTTCGAGCTTCCATTTTGAGCTAATTTATTGCCATGCCACATAGATGTGCCAGCAACATGACAGAAGGTGGATTTACGTTGCATTCATGGCCCAAGAATGTTCAAACTGCAAAGATTTGGACGCGTTTTGCGAGAAGTTCACGAGCACATTGGGCGCCTATGAAGTGGTCTCTCCTCTGCTCTGCACATTTTACTGAAGACTCGTACGAGACCTCTGATCTGTTGAGGAGCGTTGGCTATAAGCCCGTATTGAAAGAGGGTGCAGTACGAGCAATTAAATAAAACTACAAGAGAAAGAAAGCATTTATTTTATTTATTTTTTTAAAAGGAAAGTAAGTTCAGTTGCACCAGTCCTCCCGGAGTGTGAGCTGAGGGTTGTTAGTAAAACCCAGGATGGAACATATCACTCGGGCAGTGACCTCCCCGTGGTTTTTGCTAAAACTGGTGACGTCCCGTTCCGTCCCGTGTTTTAGTAATTGCCTGAGCTGAGCAGTAATGGCGGAGTACTCGGTATGAAGAAAATGAAGAATTAGTGGAGCAGCCGTCTGATTTCTAAACTGGATATCGCTGCCATCTCGCCCTTACATGGAAGAAGCAAATGAACGGAGAACTGAACGAACAACTGAAAGTCAGATTGTTTCAAAACAATCAGCCACAAGATCGGCCTTCACGAAGCGAGAACACAGACGGGTAAGCTCCGACTCTCATTTGGATATAAAACAACACGTTGTTTACCTGTATTTAGATTAATACATGTAACTTGTATTGTGTATTTAAGTTACCAGTATAAGATAATTTAATTTGCTTCAGAATGTGATTGTCTCAGTTCATCTGATTATTTAATTAGCCTTTTACGTTTTATCAGTGAAAATGCATGCATGTACGTGTATGTTGTATAAGTTATAACACCCATCCTGTTTTAATGAGAGTCAACCCACAATCAATGAAGTCAAATCAGTCTTAGTTGAGCAAGTCGGTAACGGTATTTCTTACTTTCACCATAAATTTTTATTTATATGACTTTGGTCTATAGCTGTCAAAGGCCTCGGCCTTAAAACCGGTTCCTGCTGTGACGTCACGCGCTCAGGGCTGGCTGGCTCAGCGGGGCAGCTCGAATGCCAACTTTGCGGTCGATTTTAACTCTCAAAAATATATTTTTTAAATTCCCATTTATGCAGCATACAAGAGTCAAGGGTGGAGATACTATCCACTCAGAAATTTATTTAGAAATAAAGGTTCTGCGTATCTCCTTTAATATTCTAAAATAAAATTGTGCAGAAAAAGGACAGAGAAACAGAGTGACCTGAGAGGAATCGTTTCTAATAGAGAAGGTCTCCTGTGAGGAGCACAGAGTGAGCGTCCCCTCTGACTTATTCAGCAGACTCTGTGCTGTAATGGGCTCAGGGATTAGTGTGTAGCCGTCATCCTGAGGCTCTGTGGATATGTGCATGTTGTAGGAGACAGTAGGCTGAGCAAAGCCAGGCACAGATTTCCCTGTAAATAAGATAGGGGCAACAATTTTACAGTCAAGAGGACAATTTGCATATCCATAGGACAAGTATACTATATTAAAACGAATCTGTAGCAAGAATTATATTACAGATAAATTAATTAAAAATGGATTTGGTCAGATGTAATCAGACGTTCTCTCATGGTCAATATACTGTATATGTTTATTGACTACAGTACGTCAAATTAGCATCACCTTGCGGAGCTTTAACAAATGGCACTTGCTCTGTTATGTAGTCCTGGGGGCAAATCAGGTTGTGACTCTTGAGGAGTCTGTTGTCCACACACCATGTAAAGGCTGACTTGACTAACAGGACACAAGACACAATGTGTCATCATACAGGAAATTTAAAAAATGGAATGCAGTTATTGTAGCTAATGTAACCCCAGAGCTGATGTCTTGCTTGTTTTCCCTGTACAGTTACCTGGAGGTAAGCCAAGCTGATGGTAGGATTCTGCCACATCCACCATGAGCTGAGACTGGACATGCTCCTCTGTAACACTGGCCTTCAGCCGGGCCTGAATGATGTGCTCCTCCAACATGTCAGCATCTTCAATCCGCCTGCTGTACTCCAAATTAACCTGCATGCAAAACCCATAATGCTATTTTCTTTGTGAAACATATAATCTGGTTAGCTATGCTTTCATTTAGGAACAGACTGCTTTCCTCTTATGGATGTATCCAATGTTTTTGGCGCCAGCTCACTTACAACCCACAATGGATAAGTGGTATAGAAAATGAATGAATCAATCAATCAATCAATCACCTGGTTAAAAAGGTTAAAAAAATCACCTGCTGAAGTGCCTCCACATATTTGGCATGGTGGTCATTTTCTTTCTTGTATGATTTGATGAGATCGGCAACGGTGTCTTTTCCGATGACCTCTGTCGTGTACAGGTCTTTGAATATATTTGCCAGTAAATGAGAAAGGTCCTGTCAGGTAGAAAAATTGTTAAAATTAATAAGACACTAATAAATACTTTATCCCATTGTCAGTGTAAGAATCTAATCTAAATCCAACACTAATTCACATTTTGAACATGAATAGACGTCCATTTTGAAGAATGGAGGTCATCTAGAAACTGGGATGTTTGGTTCTGAATATAGAAAACTGATTTTGAATACTGACATGTACAAGCCCAAATCCAAAAAAGTTGGGATGCTGTATAAAACGTAAATAAAAACAGAATGTGATGATGTGCAAATCATGGAAACCCTATATTTCATTGAAAAGATTACAAAGACATCATATCAAATGTTGAAACTGAGAAATTTTACAGGATTTTTAAAAAATACATGCTTGTTTTGAATTTAGTGCCAGTAACATATTTTAAAAAAGTTGGGATGGGGCAACAAAAGACTGGAAAAGTTGTGTAATGTAAAAAAATAATAATAATTAGGTTAATTGACGGCAGATCAGTAATGCGATTGGGCATCCCAGAGAGGCTGAGTCTCTCAGAAGTAAAGATTTCACTCTGTGAAAGACTGCCTGGGCAAATAGTGCAACAATTTAAGAACAACATTTCTCAAAGTAAAACTGCAAAGAATTTGAGGATCACATCATTGATGGTACATAATATCATTAAAAGATTCAGAGAATCTGGAGAAATCTCTGTGTGTAAGGAACAAGGTCGAAAACCAACACTGGATGCTCTGTAATCTTTGGGCCCTCAGGCATTAAAAACAGAAATGATTCTGTCATGGAAATCACTGTATGGGCTCAGGAACACTTCAGAAAACCATCGTCTGTGAAAACAGTTCATAACTACATCCACAAATGCAAGTTAAAACCAGATATAAACAATATCCAGAAACACCGCCGCCTTCTCTGGGCCTGAGCTCTTTTACGATGGACTGAGGCAAAATGGAAAACTGTCCCAAGGTCTGATGAATCAAAATTTTAAATTCTTTTTGGAAATCATGGACGCTGCATCTTCCGGGCTAAAGAGCAGGGGGAATAACTGGCTTGTTATAAGCACACAGTTTAAAACCTAGGATCTGTGACGGTATGGAGGTGCTTTAGTATACATGACATGGATAGCTTGCACATTTGGGAAGGCTCCATTAATGCTGAATGATATATACAGGTTTTAGAGCAACATGCTGCCATCTAGATGATCTTTTTTCAGGGAAAGCCTTGCTTACTTCAGCAAGACAATGCCAAACCATATTCTACATGTATTCCAACTGCATGGCTCCATAGCAAAAGAGTCAAGGTGCTAAACTGGCCTGTCTGAAGTCCAGACCTGTCTCCCACTGAAAACATTTGGCTCATTATGAAACGAAAAATACAACAAAGAAGACCCAGAGCTGTTGAGCAGCTGAAATCCTACATCAGATAAGAATAGGACAACATTTTACTTTCAAAACTACAGCAATTGGTCTCCTCAGTTCCTAAACATTTACAAAGTGTTGTTAAAAGAAGAGGTGATAAAACACAGTGGTAAACATGATCCTGTGCCAACCTATTTTGAAACGTGTTGCTGGCATTGAATTCAAAATGAAATTTTTTTTTCAAACAATAAAACTTCTCAGTTGTCTTTGTACTATTTTCAATGAAATTTTAGTATGTGAGGTGGGCGGGGCTTAGGCTTTTCAGGTGCAGTTTCAGATAATGCTGTGATAACTTAGTCTTAGACTTAGACAACCTTTATTGCCATTCAGTATGCAACAAGTGTACGCCGAACAAAATTTCGTTGCAATTTGGCTCAGCACAGAAATAAATATCTCGTCTCATTATCTCTAGTTGCTTTATCCTGTTCTACAGGGTCGCAGGCAAGCTGGAGCCTATCCCAGCTGACTACGGGCGAAAGGCGGGGTACACCCTGGACAAGTCGCCAGGTCATCACAGGGCTGACACATAGACACAGACAACCATTCACACTCACATTCACACCTACGGTCAATTTAGAGTCACCAGTTAACCTAACCTGCATGTCTTTGGACTGTGGGGGAAACCGGAGCACCCGGAGGAAACCCACGCGGACACGGGGAGAACATGCAAACTCCGCACAGAAAGGCCCTCGCCGGCCACGGTGCTCGAACCCGGACCTTCTTGCTGTGAGGCGACAGCGCTAACCACTACACCACCGTGCCACCTAGAAATATGAAGTGTATTAAATTAAATTATGCAGCAGCAAAAATATTATAAAAGTGCAATAGTATAAAGTGACCTGTGGAATTAGGAATGTTCAAGTTATAAATAGAAGTTTGGGTTTGGAGTTCAGCAGTCTGGTGACCTGGGGGAAGAAGCTGTTCCAGAACCTGGTGGTCCTGCACCCAATGCTGCGGAACCTCTTTCCAGAGGCCAGAGGGGAGAACAGTCTATAGTGAGGGTGTGAGGGGTCACTGATGATGTTTCTGACTCAAGACATGCAACGCCTTGGTGCAATGTCCTGAATGGAGGGAAGAGAAGAAAATCCCAATGATTTTCTCTGCTGTCCTCACAGTCTTCCAGTCAGAGGCACTGCAGCCTCCACACCACACAGAGATGCAGCTGGTCAGAACGCTCTCTATGGTGCTTCTGTAGAATGTAGTGAGGATGAGCGGGGGCAGGTGGGCTCTTCTCATCCTACGCAGGAAGTGCAGACGTTGCTGTGCCTTCTTGACCAGTGACACGGTGTTATCTGTGATGTGCACCCCCAGGAACTTGGTGCTATTGACCACCTCCATGGCCGTGTTGTTGATGAGAAGTGGAGCGTGGCTGGGTTGGTTTTTCCTGAAGTCAACAATTATCTCTTTAGTTTTGTCCACGTTCAGGATCAGGTTGTTTTCCCTGCACCAACCCACCAACTGCTCCACCTCCTCTCTACAGGCCAGGTTGTTATCGTCCCTGATGAGGCCCACCACTGTTGTGTCGTCCGCAAACTTCACAATGTGGTTGCTGGTAGCCCTGGGGACACAGTCGTGTGTCATCAGAGTGAACAGCAGAGGGCTCAGGACACACCCTGTGCTGAGGGTGATGACACTGGAGGTGTTCTGTCCGACCAGCACTGACTGTGGTCTTTCAGTGAGTGCAGTTAAAAAGTTAGCAGCTCAATAACCTTTTTTCTTATTACTACTACAAGAGCCAGGCGGCACGGTGGTGTAGTGGTTAGCGCTGTCGCCTCACAGCAAGAAGTTTTTCGTTCGAGGGTTCGAGCCCAGCAGCCGGCGAGGGCCTTTCTGTGCGGAGTTTGCATGTTCTCCGTGTGGGTTTCCTCCGGGTGCTCCGTAGGTGTGAGTGTGAATAGTTGTTTGTCTCTGTGTCAGCCCGGCGACTTGTCCAGCTGGGATGGGCTCCAGCTTGCCCGCGACCCTGTACAGGATAAGCGGCTACAGATAATGGATGGACAGATACTACAAGAAAAGACGTGTTATAGATGCAATTTATTTAAAAACATTTTTGAATGGTCAATGTGACCAAAATAGTGGTTTCTACCTGTTCTGTCTTACATTAGGTGTCAGATTAAACCTCACCTGAGTTTTCTCTGATGCTGGGTTGTGTCGGTTCATGGAGGATTCGATGCCATTTTCACATTTTTTATCAGATTCCTCCTGCATTTTTTTTTATTTATTGTTTGACACCACTCAAACAAATAATCTATTCTCGCTAATGAATAAAACGAGTTAGTTTTTGTCAGGTGTGCGGCCCTATAGTCGCATAGCCATGGATGTGGGGTCAGAACCAGAACCAGAACCAGAACCAGAATTACTGGACAAGTATCTCTCTCTCTCACACACACACACACAAGGGATTTGGTTCCAGCAGCTGGTGGCAGTTAGAACATACAAAACATTAACATATAAAAAAAAACGTAATATAGATAAGTATGTAAGTAAATAAACAGTGAATAAAAAGATTAGATGTGAAACTGAACCGCTCGCTGAATGCTGTCAGTTTGTTTGTTTTAATAGAGACGCCATTTTGTGTCACCATAGTAACGCAGAGCCTTAAAGGGCCACGTGCTGTTTCAGTTCCTCGTGTTTATGTCAGGGTTGTTTTACAATCAGCTAAAAATCACATTTAACACTTATCTTCAATATCTAAAGGCTTGACTAAATAAACTTGGTTGTTTATTGTAGCCCTGTGATAGCTCTATTTACCATGCAAAAAAAAAAAAAAAAATTTGGTGATAACGTTATTTTTGGTGAATGTATGGCAATATATGAGTCATTCTATAATTAGAGGTACATCTCAAGTCCATGTGCTGTATTTGTCAATTTCACTAACTTAACTTCAGCCAATGATCTTTTGTACATTAGCACACATTTCTCATCTCATCTCATCTCATTATCTGTAGCCGCTTTATCCTGTTCTACAGGGTCGCAGGCAAGCTGGAGCCTATCCCAGCTGACTACGGGCGAAAGGCGGGGTACACCCTGGACAAGTCGCCAGGTCATCACAGGGCTGACACAGAGACACAGACAACCATTCACACTCACATTCACACCTACGCTCAATTTAGAGTCACCAGTTAACCTAACCTGCATGTCTTTGGACTGTGGGGGAAACCGGAGCACCCGGAGGAAACCCACGCGGACACGGGGAGAACATGCAAACTCCGCACAGAAAGGCCCTTGCCGGCCCCGGGGCTCGAACCCGGACCTTCTTGCTGTGAGGCAACAGCGCTAACCACTACACCACCGTGCCGCCCTAGCACACATTTCTCTTTTATACAATACAAAAAGGGGGCGGCACGGTGGTGTAGTGGTTAGCACTGTCGCCTCACAGCAAGAAGGTCCTGGGTTCGAGCCCCGTGGCCGGCGAGGGCCTTTCTGTGTGGAGTTTGCATGTTCTCCCCATGGCCGCATGGGTTTCCTCCGGGTGCTCCGGTTTCCCCCACAGTCCAAAGACATGCAGGTTAGGTTAACTGGTGACTCTAAATTGACTGTGAGTGTGAATGGTTGTCTGTGTCTCTGTGTCAGCCCTGTAATGACCTGGCGACTTGTCCAGGGTGTACCCCGCCTTTCGCCCGTAGTCAGCTGGGATAGGTTACAGCTTGCCTGCGACCCTGTAGAAGGATAAAGCGGCTAGAGATAATTAGATGAGATGAGATAATACAAAAAGTCAACAAATTACATCATTTTACTCTGCAAAAATGCATATATAATACTGGAATTTGGTGTTTTTATGCTGTCCGATTTTCCAAATGTCAGGTTTGGTCTTCATATTTACATTTAAAAAAAAGGTTTTTGTTTAAAATTTTTACAAATATTTCTCATCTCATCTCATTATCTCTAGCCGCTTTATCCTTCTACAGGGTCGCAGGCAAGCTGGAGCCTATCCCAGCTGACTACAGGCGAAAGGCGGGGTACACCCTGGACAAGTCGCCAGGTCATCACAGGGCTGACACATAGACACAGACAACCATTCACACTCACATTCACACCTACGGTCAATTTAGAGTCACCAGTTAACCTAACCTGCATGTCTTTGGACTGTGGGGGAAACCGGAGCACCTGGAGGAAACCCACGCGGACACGGGGAGAACATGCAAACTCCACACAGAAAGGCCCTCGCCGGCCACGGGGCTCGAACCCAGGACCTTCTTGCTGTGAGGCGACAGTGCTAACCACTACACCACCATGCCGCCCTTTACAAATATTTATTCATGGTAATTATTTGAATATGACAAAAGTGTTTAAAAGCCTAAAATGCTTTATATTATAGATTAAATGAAGAATTTTGTGTGCGTCCGAGAAACTTATGTCAACTGTGTTACCCACTGAACCCCCCCATAAATCGGCAAATGGTTTGGTCCTAAGTCATGTGACCAACATCATGTGATGTCATATCCTCTTTGGTAGGAAATTTGAAGACCGTGTGGTAAGTTTTGAGTTCACCTCTTCAATATTTTCATCAATACTGTTGTATAGTCCTAGAGAGGGTTAATTGTCTGTCAACTGTGTTGTCAACATATTCATATAAACCTGATTTAGAAATTGTATTTACAAAGTATACAGCTAAAGATAATAAAAATATGAATTGATTAAGGACTTGTAGTGAAAGCTCTGAGGTCTGCAGTTAGCACAACACTCTAAAAATGGCCGAAATGTCAACTGCGTTACCGTCAACTGTGTTACCCATCAGCTATGACACAGTTGAGGAGGAGTATGTTTTTGTCACTTAATCTTCATATTGACAGACAGACAAACAGAATTATTTAATATGTTCAATTTGTTAAATAAGCTACGTTTCTCTGAAATTGTGTCTAAATGTTGTTTTAACAGTTCACCTGAATTCATCAGCTTATTTGTAGTTAAATTTAAAACAATAAAAAGCTCTTTTTATCCTAAAAAGTGTCCTCTTGTTCTTCTGCCCTGTCAACTGTGTTACTCCCGTCAATTGTGTTACATTGCCTGTCAACTGTGTTGCAAGTGTTTTTTGTGCTATAAATCTCTTATGTGTTTGATGAACTGTAAAATAAAAGATTGGGGATTATCTCTGGATAGGGAAGTCTTGTATAAGGAGGGAGAACAACTCTAAATTCAACGTAACAAGGATTTATGTTGAAAAAAGTGTCATTCTGCATCACAGTGAACCATAAAATCCTATTTCTGAAGCTCAAAATTCATATTTTCCATAACAGTTGTACAGATTAATTAAAAACATCTTGTTAATGGACTTAAGCACTTTCAAACAAATGTGTTTTCAAATGTGTAGTATTTTTATATATGTTTAAGATGACATAACATTTGTCCGTAACACGGTTGACAAAATAAACAATCAAATGTTCATTTTCATTAAAATATTTTAAAAGTAATTTAAGATTAAGCTTGGCAATTAATTTGTTTAGGAACTTGAGGGTATATACCATGGAAACATATAGGTTATTTATTGAAAAAGAATACTGATATTTTGAGATTTTGCTTTACATGAAATGTACCCCTAATTATAGAATGACTCATATGTCATATTTAGCAAAATTACTCATGTCATTTAGAAAAAGTGCTTTTTTGACCACAGGTAGCTCCAAAAGGGATGCACTTAAATCATTCTTTATACCATAAAACAAATATTTGGTTCCATATCATTGGAAACATAGTTAAGTTTTAATGTTGAATGCCAGTAAGTTTTCAGACTATTTTGATCAAATTAGTATGTAATTGTGTCAAAAAATGTCCTCTCCGAGACAGCTAATTTTTCAATATAAAATAACATATCTAAAATGATTATTTTCATCCTAAAATGTGGTCAAGATATTGGGACATAAATATTAGAGACAACTAACACAAAGCTTACAGCCTTATATTTAAAAGCACTATGGAAGTAGTGGATTCTGAATTGTCAAAAAAAAAGTCCTCTCTGAGAATCACTTCATTTGTTTCTCCCAGCCCTGCTTAAAGCTACACTTAATCTTCATCTTATAGCAGATTACACAAAACTACCATACACACATGTCAAAAAATTACCTGAAATCTGTTCTTTACACTGCCGTTCAAAAGTTTGGGGTCGCTTTGAAATGTCCTTATTTTTGAAAGAAAAGCACTGTTCTTTTCAATGAAGATCACTTTAAACTAATCAGAAATCCACTCTATACATTGCTAATGTGGTAAATGACTATTCTAGCTGCAAATGTCTGGTTTTTGGTGCAATATCTCCATAGGTGTATAGAGGCCCATTTCCAGCAACTCTCACTCCAGTGTTCTAATGGTACAATGTGTTTGCTCATTGCCTCAGAAGGCTAATGGATGATTAGAAAACCCTTGTACAATCATGTTAGCACAGCTGAAAACAGTTTAGCTCTTTAGAGAAGCTATAAAACTGACCTTCCTTTGAGCAGATTGAGTTTCTGGAGCATCACATTTGTGGGGTCGATTAAATGCTCAAAATGGCCAGAAAAATGTCTTGACTATATTTTCTATTCATTTTACAACTTATGGTGGGAAATAAAAGTGTGACTTTTCATGGAAAACACAAAATTGTCTGGGTGACCCCAAACTTTTGAACGGTAGTGTAAATAAGTAAATATAACTTGCCTGAGAACTTCGTCCAGCATGTCGAAAATCGCCTCGCCCATGCCGATATTGCACACGGGCATGTCTATGATTCTTGACTTCGCCCCTCTGTTTGTGTCGAAGATCCGCACCAAAATGGCCAGTCGCTTGTCCGTCTTTTTGTCATTGGATTCGTCGATCATCAAGGAAAATGGCGACGTCCGGCAATACTGGATGATTGGTAGTGTAGCTTTGGGGGCCGAGCTCTTTTTGATTATTTGTGTTGTTTTGGTGCACCTACAGCTGATAGATTTCACAATCGTACTGTCCGTGCAAATTCACGGCAACAGTTCTGTCAGGTGGTCCGCAACGGCTAGCGGCAAATTGTGCTGAGCAATAAAATTACAGATCGTAACTTCTGCTCTTATTACACTTGTTGGTTGATCATCGGTCTTAGGCTTTGCAAACATCGTCATTTGCGGCTGATTCTGTTTCTGGTGTAAATTTCACTGATGTAGTTTGGACCTCATGTGTTCCCTCACGTCGTAAACTCCAGACGCTGCAACTTTTATATCTTGCACACAAACTGTGCAGTGCGCGTACTCCTCATTTTTCGCCTGAACAATGACACCATTAAATGTCTCCTTCCATTCAGGAAGATACCACCCGCCGTATCTCATTTTCTTTCTCGGTGTTCCCATTCTTTCACTTAGCAGATGCTATTCAAAGTCTCTCAGGTGTAAACAATGTCGCTCTGCACAATGAGAAAATCGTTCGAACAATGACCGTTTGGCACGTTTAAATGCAGATCGTGCGCATGACCGGAACGAGCGCAGTCTCGCAGTCGCGATACTGCACAAGGCTTGAGGAATAAACATCTGGTTTCACATAGTCTGGGTTATCTGCCCCTGCATACACGCTGGTCTTTGTCTATAAATCGAGCTTTTGTATGTTTTTGTGACGACCAGCTGACGATGTTCAAGTAAGATACACAAAATAAATTTAGGTCAGAAAATACTGAAAATCCATAAGACTTTGTTTATACGCCCGTACGCCCTTGAAACGAGCTAAAATCCGTATAATTTCCGGACAATCCGTATAGGTTGACATGTATGACTCGTGTCATTTAGAAAAAGTGCTTTTTTGACCACAGGCAGCTCCAAAAGGGATGCACTTAAATCATTCTTTATACCATAAAACAAATATTTGGGGGCGGCACAGTGGTGTAGTGGTTAGCGCTGTCGCCTCACAGCAAGAAGGTCCGGGTTTGAGCCCCGTGGCCGGCGAGGGCCTTTCTGTGCGGAGTTTGCATGTTCTCCCCGTGTCCGCGTGGGTTTCCTCCGGGTGCTCCGGTTTCCCCCACAGTCCAAAGACATGCAGGTTAGGTTAACGGGTGACTCTAAATTGACCGTAGGTGTGAATGTGAGTGTGAATGGTTGTCTGTGTCTATGTGTCAGCCCTGTGATGACCTGGCGACTTGTCCAGGGTGTACCCCGCCTTTCGCCCGTAGTCAGCTGGGATAGGCTCCAGCTTTCCTGCGACCCTGTAGAAGGATAATGCAGCTAGAGATAATGAGATGAGATGAGATTTCAAGCATATAATTTTTTATATGCTAAGAATTTAATTCTGGTCTAATTCTATTTATTGCAGTAGGATTCCAAATACTCTATAAGCATTCCATTCAGAAAACAATATTATAAATCACAGCACTCTTATTTTTTTAAAGTGTTTTATCTACTTCAATAATGTTACACAAAGATCGATCCATAACAGTTGTAAATGTCACTTAATTCCACAGGGTGTCGATAATGGTGGACACCGGTGAAAGTGATCACTATTATCGACACCTCATGTGACTTCTCAAATGCGCGTTTAGATACAAAATGGCGACTGTCAAACGAAAGAGTAAGAAACAAAGCAGGTTTCGACAAGGAGATCATGAAATATCGGTGAATTTTATCAGTAAAAACATGTCCATGATCTTTCCACCATGCTTAGCTGTGATGATAACGTCTGGGTTTTCCTCAAATTGCTGATCGTGCTAAAAAAATTCCATCTCAGGTAATGAGCTGTGTCATCAGACGACGAGATCAAAGGGCGAAGGGGGGGGGGGGGGGTGTCTTCCGGTTGATTAATTAACCAGTAATCATTGTTCAAACTGAAACTCACCTTTGTAAAATTGTTTTTTACTGGTAAATCTGAAAAGGTGTCGATAATTATGGACTGTCGATAATTGTAGCCGCTGCTCTAGGTCTAACAAGGAGTCGTTTTGGCTATACAGACATTTACTTAACTTACTTGAATTCAGATTGATATGTGCAGTTTCAGAGCTTAACATGGTGAAGTGCACTTTCACATTCATTCATTCATTCATTCACCATTGGTAAGCACTTTATTTTGCTCAGGGTTATCCAGACGTGGATCCAGACCCTATCCAAGGAAAGTATGTTTGACAGGAATACACCCTGAATGGTGCACCATTGATGGGCACAACATACACACATGGAGAACATGTGAAAGTCAGCTCAGGATCAAACCAGTGACTCTGGAGCTCTGAGACGCCAATGCTACCCTCTCCATGCCACCCTGTTTTTTCATGTGATCTCACATAATCACATAATCAATGTGAAATATGTGCTTTTTCTATAAAGGGGCTCAGGCTCTAAGAAGCCCATTAAACTAAACTTGTGTTAGAGAGCAGTTTAAGAAGCTATCACAGCAATGAAAGAGTTTACGTCATAACTGTTTTTGAAATAAACACTGTGTCTTGTGAGCACGTAAAGCCAATCCCAGGTTGTATAAGAAGTTTGACTGGATAAACTAGACTAGGAATGTGTAGAGCAAGCTGCTTTCAATAGTTTCAGCAGTTAGACCCAGTTTGAAGTTGTAATTGCTGAGGCTCAGTGAGGTAGAACAGATCGACCATTTATGTTACATTTGCACTTTTGCACGTGCACTACTTCATTAGGTTGTAGTCTGCTCACAGAAACACACCTGCTCATTCATGCAATTGGAAAAGGAACCGGTTATCTTATCAATTTTGGTGAGCCTGTGCTCACACTGTAAAAAAAAAAATCCGTTGTTTTTACGGAAAAACACTGGCAGCTGTGGTTGCCAGAATAATCCTGTTAAAAATACAGTGAAATGTAAACAACATTACAGAATAACTTGTACATTTCACTGGGATTCCATGTACAATTAATGATAACTAAATGTAAATTTTACAGGTATTCAATGTACAATAATCAATACATAACTGTTAATTTTACAGATATTCATTGTACAATAAAAAAGCTTCTAGGAATGAATTGCGAGTGTTCTTGATTATTGGTTTTTGTGGCTCCAAAATGATGGTTACAAGCAATGATCTACTAGACCAGGGGTCACCAAACTACGGCCCGCGGGCCAACTCCGGCCCGCCACCCCCCTTTGACCGGCCCCCCACCCCCCACCACCACTTGAACCAGCCCTATGAGGCAATCCCCAAAAGTGGTCATGGCCTATTTTTTTTAAATTGCTTTTTGGCAAATAACATGTCTGCATTTTGTATTTTGTTGATTTTATCAATTAAAATTGATATTTAGTTATAAAATGAACTATTCATATTTTCCGAATTTTCGTCATATGCTCGCGATCAAGCAGTGACAGGCAGCGCACGCGCAGAGAACTGTCAGTGTTCAGGACAGCAAAATGGCTAGCGGTAAGCAAAAAGCTGACAGAGAGTGCAGAGTTTTTAAAGAACAGTGGACCACCGATTATTTTTTCGTTCAGTGTAAGGACCGTGCAGTTTGTCTTGTATGTAAAGAAAGTGTGTCGGTTTTCAAAGAATATAATCTGCGTCGTCACTACGAAACCCGCCACAAAGAGTATGCTAGTTTGCGAGGGCAAACAAGAGAAGACAGGATTTGGAGGATGAAATGCGGACTGGCTGCACAACAGAATTCATTCCTTCGCCAAACCCAGATCAACCAGGCTGCTGTCCGAGCTAGCTATAAGGTAGCTCACCTACTAGCTACCCATGGAAAGCCGTTTACTGATGGGGACTTTGTTAAAGTATGCATGCTTGCTGTGGCCGAGGAGGTGTGTCCCGACAAGAAGGATGCGCTCAACGCGGTGAGTCTCTCCGCACCTACTATGACCAGGCGAACCGAAGATTTGGGGGGCAACGTGTATGACCAGCTGAATGAGAAAGCGTCAGAATTCAAGTTTTTTGCTTTGGCCATGGATGAGAGCAATGACGTGCAGGACACAGCACGACTGCTGTGATCTATTGCTCATATTATAATTTCACTGTTTTTTTAAGTGTATTTATTTTATAGGCCTATTTATTTGACCTTTATTAAGTGCTGCACACAATTATTATTAATAATATCAACAGGCCTACCTACAATTTATAATTTTCCACTCACCTTTGCCAGTGTCAATCACCTCAACTAGGCAGATGTTTCTTACCTTGACAGCTTTGATGTTATTTTTATTAGAAAATAAATAAATGGAATATCTGTGGTATTTCAAATTAAAACAAAGTGTGAAGACTCGAGTACTACTTTTGCAAACCACTAGTAAAGATAAACAAATATGTGCCAGGAATCAAGTGTTGATACAGTAGTGTGGATATAGTAGTGGGGATATAGTGGTGGGGATACAGTAGTGGGGATATAGTAGTGTGGATATAGTAGTGGGGATGGCTGTGCCAGGCTAGTAATCTCTACTACACAATGAGGCCTGCTGGTGGTCATATTTGTCTGGGTCATACAATTCTATGTTATATAGCTGACTCGACCCCGGCCCCCCATCACAGTCAGGAATGACAATGTGGCCCCCAGAGAAAAAAAGTTTGGTGACCCCTGTACTAGACAGATATTTTATTTGATTTAGAGTTTTACGAAATGTGCCGGAGAGCCTCTACTGACATTATTTTTTTAACAGGGCAATGATGTAATTTTAACTATCACATTCTATTTTAGTATTACAGTTTGTCTGTGTTTAAACTACAACAATTTGTAAATTCTACAAAAAAATATGATCAATTCAACATATTCTTACTGTTAAATTAACAGTGGTATTTGGTTAGGAGTTTTACAGTATATCGATGTACATTACACACTGCTTCATTGTTTTTGTATTTACAGTTTTTTTTATGTCATGATTTTACATAAATTCACTGTTAATTCTACGGACATTTTTTACAGTGTAGACTATTCTTGGCTAATGGGAGTGGAACCTGACGTGGTCTTCTGCTCCTGTACACCATCTGCTTCAAGGTTCAGCATGTTGTGCTTTCTGGATGCTTTTCTGCTCATCACGGTTGTAAAGAGCAGTTATTTGAGCGACTGTAGTTTTCCTGTCAGGTTGCATCTGGCCATTTGCCTCTGACCTTTCTCATCACCAAGGCATCAACAAGCCATCCCTGAAATCCAGAATTTCATTTTCTTAAAGAAGGTTGTGCTTTAAGCACTCAATACACTCTCAAAGGGCCCTTTGTTTCAAGCCTCCATTGTCAGGTTGAATATACTGTATTCCCTGATGAACTGATAATGCCTAATGCCAAAAAGATTCCCATTCAGGGGCAAGGTAACGTACCTAGAGATGACTGTGCAGATGGTGGCATTATTTATAATTGTAGGGTAGGCGAGTTTACATTATTTCAGGCGTAGTTGTCATTCCAAACACATGCAAGACATAGGCGGGAATCAGAATCCAATCTGACAAAATAAAGAGGACTAAATTGTATTATAGCACAGCATTGCTGTTGTATAAGAGAAGTGTTTTATGCCTATTATACAAACTGCTGTCATATAAAAGGCATAAAACACTTCAGGTTGTGCTAGAATAGGAACATAATAATTTACTTCTGGGTGGTACCAGCAACACCACTTCACATGGATATGCATGATACCATAACAGCATACCCCCAAGTGTTTTATTCCTTACAGCTGTTATTACAGTTCGTTTATTGCTTCATTTGATGGCCAATAAACTCATAAACTTGATCATCAATATATGTATGTATGTACAGTACATCTAAAAAAGGGGGTAAAAAAGCTATAAATAAAGAAATAGGCCATATTCAAGTCATGATCTGGTTCTATGCAAACTCCAGCAACAGTAAAACTTAGTAAGATCTTGTGGATTAAATGAGGAGTGCAGTGAACCTGCAGTACGACCTTGGATTTTTGAGAAATAACTCAGGAAGGGAAGTCAGACCTGATAAAATGTCAGTGCACTCCCTTTTCCCAGTGTGTGAGAAGTGACTGCAGTTCAATGCTGCCACATGTTCAGCTTTTACACTGTTTTATGTAGCTAAGGGTGTCATCTTACCGCTCCAGGGTCTTTGTTTTGATCCTGGGCTTGGATTATTGTCTCAGGCGCTTCATATGTTCTCTTTGTGTCTGCATAGGTTTTCTCTAGATTCTCCACTTTCCTCCCACCTCCCAAAAACGTTATACGTACAGTACTGTGCAAAAGTCATAGGCACATGTAAAGAAATGTTATAGACCAAAAATGGCTTAAAAATAATGAAATGAAATGTTTCAACATTAAAAAAATTACTATAAACAGTAAGCAGTAAGCCATAAACAAAATTTTTGGACTCTAAAATGTTTTTGTACTGACTCGATAATGTAGAAGTCATAAAATAGAAATCTATAACAAAGTCTGTATTAAAAAAAAATATATATATATATAGGGTGCCTAAAACTTTTGCACAGGACTGTAGGTCTGGATATATTTCCACAATTATTAGAATAATCCAGAGGATTACTGGTACCCATGAATGTGGATTGTGATATGGAGTCATAATTTTTCTACACTGGCTATGTTTTGTTACTACTGAACTTTATGCCATCTACTAGATTTTAATATGTATGGCATTTTTAAGTGCGGCGGCACGGTGGTGTAGTGGTTAGCGCTGTCGCCTCACAGCAAGAAGGTCCTGGGTTCAAGCCCCGGGGCCGGCGAGGGCCTTTCTGTGCGGAGTTTGCATGTTCTCCCCGTGTCCGCGTGGGTTTCCTCCGGGTGCTCTGGTTTCCCCCACAGTCCAAAGACATGCAGGTTAGGTTAACTGGTGACTCTAAATTGACCGTAGGTGTGAATGTGAGTGTGAATGGTTGTCTGTGTCTATGTGTCAGCCCTGTGATGACCTGGCGACTTGTCCAGGGTGTACCCCGCCTTTCGCCCGTAGTCAGCTGGGATAGGCTCCAGCTTGCCTGCGACCCTGTAGAACAGGATAAAGCGGCTAGAGATAATGAGATGAGATTTTTAAGTGCAGACTTCTGTCCTGGCCAAATACCGTATCTCACAGCGTTAGCGAAACAAAAAATACATTCATGGATCTGCCCCGTGATTTAGTTCCACTCTAAAATTTAATTGGTTGTTCCTTGGCCCATACTACACCTTTCCACCAAGTTTCACGGAAATCGGGTCAGTACATTTTGCACAATACTGCATACAGTCAGACAGACAAACAAACCGCACCAAAAACATAACTTCCTTGGCGTTTGTAAGTTTGTATGTATGAAAAAAAAGTTTGAATGAAAATATATATATATACAGGGTGTGTCAGTCTTTTGCACAGTGCTGTAACTGATTATGCTAAATTGTTCCTAGCTGTCAAGCACCATGGTCCTGTTTCCACCCCATATATTATAATTTGCTTATTACTTGATTATGATGAATCATCATCATGGAGCTTCCTCCACCTTTATTGTAATTGTATTCAACACAAATTACCAATGAATTACTATTCATTTTTTAAAATTAATAGTAGTGGTGGTGTAGTGGTTAGCGCTGTCGCCTCACAACAAGAAGGTTCTGGGTTCGAGCCCCGTGGCCGACGGGGCCTTTCTGTGCGGAGTTTGCATGTTCTCCCCGTGTCTGCATGGGTTTCCTCCGGGTGCTCCGGTTTCCCCCACAGTCCAAAGACATGCAGTTAGGTTAATGTGGGGTGGCTTTGGGCTGAGGTGCCCTTGAGCAAGGTACCGAACCCCTGACTGCTCCCCGGGCGGTGTAGTATGGCTGCCCACTGCTCTGGGTATTGGTGTGTGTTCACTGCTTCAGATGGGTTAAATGCAGAGGACGAATTTCACTGTGCTTGAGTGTGAATGTAACAAATAAAGGCTTCTTCTTCTTCTTCTTCTTCTTCTTCAAGCCACATGCCTAAGAGTTCAGGCATAATCTTGGCTTGTTATGGAAGATCCTGGCTGTGTCTATGAAGAATTTCTTTTACTGAAGGTAACAACATAAATTCTTATGGGATAAAACACAAAATATGGATTGTGCAAATATAAATACAAACCTTGTGAATAAATACAGTGCTGAATGAATTTCTCTGGTGTTTGTGTGTGCTTAACTAACCCCTTAAGAAAATCTACCATGGTTTTTATGTAGTAACCATGATTCTACCATGGTATCTCATGGTGATTCTAAGTACTATGAACCAACCATAGTATTACTATGGTTCATCCATGGTAGTAACCATGGATCTACTATGGTATTTCATGGTGATTCTAAGTACTATGAACCAACCATAGCATTACTGTGGTTTATCCATAGTACTGCAGTAGCTGTGGTAGCATCATAGTTGTATGTGTAATAGGTCATAGTAACTATGAAATTAGTGTAAAAAGGGATAGTATGGTTTTTAAAAGGATGCACTAACTGTAGTATTACCATGCTTTCGTCCAACAGTCAATGCTGTAGAGAAGGATCTCGATTAACAGCCCAGATACATTAACATTTACCATAGTGAAACCATGGTTAAATCATGGTTAAACCATAGTCATGAACCATGGTTTTCGTGGTTACCCAAAAAAAACATGAAAACCATGAAGAACTATAAACCATGGTAAAACCATGGTTAGTTTTCATAGTAAAACCATGGTTAATTTTCGTAAGGGACACCCTTTGTGCTTACACTGTTGTGCTTATGTTGTTTGTATTGCCATTGTTTTGCTTGCTTTTTTTTAATACGCATCATGACATATTAATGCTCATGATGCACTTTACCCTTGCACCATTGCGTATATCTGTGAAGCAAACTTTTTTATTGCCCTCTTCCTGCACTGAAAGTGAACAAGTTTTGTCATGTCAACACAGGGCAGAACACTTCAGAAATTATGAATTGTATTTAATGGGAACATTTCAGAGCTGAACTGCTTTCATGACAGCATGTCTCATGATTGCACCAGAGTACTTTTTTTCTTTTCCTTTTTTTTCCCTCGAGGACAATCATGGAAATGAAGACCTGAAAGACTGGTGTGGTGCTGGGTGTGGATTAACACCCGTTCTGACTTGTGTTTCGACTTAGTTGCTTAGGCTTCATGTTTATTCTCTTGAGTTTCTGGTAGCAAACTGAGTAAAAAGGGAATCGCTGGAAAAAGTAATGGAGCTTATTGGAAATCTCAGCAAACACGGTAAGCATGTGGAGTGTCATAGGGTCTCAGAGGAGCTCAGGTGTGAGAACAACTTGCTTATGTGGAGGGAAAAGTGAAAGGATGAGATTTAATGTTTACAATTGGAACTTCTTTACCATGCGCAAGAGTGATTGGCTGTTTTTGAAGGTCTAGGCTAATATTTTTGATAGTTTGTAGTACTTATCATTGCTCCTGGTTAATATATTATGTTTATTTGGTCTTATGAGTTCTGTAGTTAACTTTATTACTGTAGGCTGAAATTATGCATTGCCTTGATCATAAATAACTGTGCTTATTAGCTCTAGAAGCCTATAGCTAATGTATTATGTGTGTATATGAAAAGCCATGGCCTAATGGTTAGAGAAGCAGCTTTGGGATTAAAAGGTCATTGGCTCAATTCCCTGGACCAGCAGGAATGGCTTGAGCAAGGCACCTAACCCCCTACTGCTCCCCAGGCTGCTCTGGGTGTGTTGTACGTCGCTCTGGACAAGCGTGTCTGCTAAATGCCATTAATGCAATGTATTTACACATGAATTTTATATATTTATTTAGACTTAAAATAATGCATCACCACCATGCACTGAAAAGAGGTGTTACATTACAACTGTTTGACGCTGCAGTTATAAAGTCAAGAGTGCTAAAACTTTTCGAAGGAGTAACCTCATTAAGATATGATAAAAAAGCAGATAATCAGCAAGAATCCTTGACTGGCCTTTTACAGATGAAGTCCAGCCTAGGAAACTTGATAACGCTAATTATTCATAATTTGCCAACTTTTTTTTTTTTTTTAAATCATAGAACCACGGAAAATACTTTTCAGTCCTTTAGAGTTGTGTTTATTTTTGTGGAACATCCAAGAAATATGATAGTCAGTGTTATGACTTATGTTATTATAGCTAAGGACTTGTACTTTTATTACAGTGTAATGCTCTATAATAACATGGAATAGACAGTTCACCCATGATGACAGCAAAATGTAGTAGGGACCACTAGAGGGCCATTTAGATAAACCCAAAGAAACAGAGCAATTTTATGATTATTATGTATTATTATATGAAAATGATGGAGTTTTGGCATGTTACATAAACAAGCAAACAATCCATCCATTATCTGTAGCCGCTTATCCTGTGCAGGGTCGCGGGCAAGCTGGAGCCTGTCCCAGCTGACTATGGGCGAGAGGCGGGGTACATCCTGGACAAGTCACCAGGTCATCACAGGGCCACAAGCAAACAAGTCAAATCAAATAAAGCAAATCATTAAACAAATGGACGGCTATTTAAAGGTTATGTATAAATAATTACAATATATTTGAAGCATTATTATTATCATTATTATTATTATTATTATAAAAACTGCATCATAGTTCAATCATTAAGCATTTAAACTCAAATATTAATGGTGCAAGTGCTGTAAAATTCATATATTATTAACTTATATACTGTATAATAACAGGTTCATAATGCTGTATCAGAATGGGTGGCTCTCTACAGACTAGATTAAACTAGATAGGGTTACGAGACCTTTTGTTACAGTGTAATGCTCTGTAATATGGCATTCACATTTGACTAGTGGACCAAATAGATTTGGAAATGTATTTATTTGCATACACTCGCTGTCCACTTTAGTAGGAATACCTGTACACCTGCTCATTTATGCAGTTGTCCAATCAGCCAATCACATTACAGCAGCACAATGCATAAAACATGGGGATACAGGTCAAGAACTTCAGTTGATGTTCACATCATACATCAGGATGGAAAAAAAGTGTGATCTCTATAACTTCAACCATGGCACGGTTGTTGATGCCGGATGGGCTGGTTTGAGTATTTCAGAAACTGGACAGTTGAAGACTGCAAAAAATATCAGGTGATATTTTTTTTTCCCTCTTATCTTCAACTGTCCAGTTTGGGTGAGTCTATGCCCATGATAACCTTAGATTCCTGTTCTTGACTGACAGGAGTGGGACCTAATGTGGTCTTCTGTTGTTGTTGCTCAGCCATATCAAAGTTTGATGTTTTGCGTATGCTGAGGTGCTTTTCTGCTCACCACGGTTGTAAAGAGTGATTATGAGTTACTATATCCTACCTGACAGCGTGACACAATCTGACCATTATCTTCTGACCTCTCTTATCAAGGAGGCATTTCTACCCACAGAACTCACTCACTCACTCAGTGTTTATTTTTTTCCCACACTATTCTGTGTAAACTCTAGAGACGGCTGTGTATGAAAATCTGAATGAAAGGAGTTTCTGACATACTCAAACCAACCCATCTGGCACTAAGAGAGCATACTTTTTCTTCTTTCTGATGTTTGATGTGAACATTAACCAGAGGTGGACAGTAACAAAGTATATTTACTTGAGTACTGTACTTAAGTACACTTTTTGAGTATCTGTACTTTACTTGAGTTTTTTTTTTAACTTATGACTTTAACTTCACTACATTTGAAAGACAAATATTGTACTTTTTACTCCACTACATTTCTTTCACGGTCCTCGTTACTCGTTACTATGAAGCGGCTTTGAAAGTGGATGTTTTTTCTTTTCTTTTCTGAAACTTGATTGGTTTTTCGCAGGTGACACTGAGACAGTCTATCAGTAATCACTCAGGTCACGTCACGTCCATAGACTGGATAAAATCAAAATCAATGATTTCTCAGCAGCATTATTTAACACGATCAGTTGATGACAGAACGGAAGGAGGCGGTTCTTCTGGAGAAGGCACGCACCCATGGCTTTACCTAGAACCCATGTTTCAGTTTTCTGAAAGGATTAAAGATTTGTTTCATTTTAAATGTTTGCTTTGTTTGCCTAAAATGAACCACATCACGGCCTACAAAAACTCACCATCAACATTTTATTCCAAGAGAAAGCTTGCAGTGAAGTTGTCTGTGCTTTTAGAGCTAGCGGTAACGTTGCAATAGCTATGCAGTTTGGTTAGTCAAATGACTTTCTATGAATTTGCCTGCCAAGTTGTCGTAGCTTTGTCCACGGCTAACGTTTACACATAGCTAGTTAACTTGGACACTGTTAGTTAACATGTAAAAACAGAGTTACGCTAACATAAATGACGTTAACTTATCTGAAGTCCTTTCAGAAATATGTTTTAGCATAATCTTGCTAAATAAACAGAATGTAGAAATCTTTCTTTTCTACTAGCATTTGCTACCGAATATGATTTCGAGTTTGAAAAGAGTTTGCTTGCATGTCAGGTGGAGTTTCACTGACTAGCTAGCTTAACGTTAAACCACAGCATGCGTTCATTTTGTGATTTAACATTTCTGTCTTTGGTAACGGCATTAGGGTTTGTAAGCATTGTGGGAATAATACAATGATGCGTTGACACAAAATGTACTTTAAATACTTAAGTACTTCAGTACTTTAACTTAAGTAAAAATTTGACTGGACAATTTTTACTTGTATCGGAGTAACATTTGACCAGTGGGATCTGTACTTTGACTTAAGTAATGAAGTTGGGTACTTTGCCCACTTCTGACATTAACTGAAGCGCTTGACCTGTCTCTGCATGATATTATGCATGGTGTTATCATTGCTGATACATGATTGGCTGATTGGAAAACTGCATAAATGATCAGGTGTCTCATCTCATCTCATTATCTCTAGCCGCTTTATCCTGTTCTACAGGGTCGCAGGCAAGCTGGAGCCTATCCCAGCTGACTACGGGCGAAAGGCGGGGTACACCCTGGACAAGTCGCCAGGTCATCACAGGGCTGACACATAGACACAGACAACCATTCACACTCACACCTACGGTCAATTTAGAGTCACCAGTTAACCTAACCTGTATGTCTTTGGACTGTGGGGGAAACCGGAGCACCCAGAGGAAACCCACGCGGACATGGCGAGAACATGCAAACTCCGCACAGAAAGGCCCTCGCCGGCCACGGGGCTCGAACCCGGACCTTCTTGCTGTGAGGCGACAGCGCTAACCACTACACCACCGTGCCGCCCCGGTGTACAGGTGTTCCTATTAAATTGGACAGGCAGTGTATGTTATCATGGATTAGTGGTGCACGATAAAAACTAACTTGAACTAGCTTAGGTTGACAACCAGCTTAAAATACATAATACATAAGATTTTGTCCAGGAGGTTGAAGGAATGAAATGAAGACATTGCAATTTGATCATTACACCGACAGATGGCGACATAACTTACATTTAGCAAAAGCCCTGGTTAGACATGTTAAAAACACAAGCAGGGAAGTTCAGTGCAGTGGACAAATTACTTAGGAAATAGATAGAAACTTGAACTCTAAGTATTCTTTCACAGAAAGTATTTATAAATAAATCACTCTGGGTTCACGTGTTCGTGAGTTAGGAGGGTGACTGTGTGTGTGTGTGAGAGAGAGAGAGATTTGGTACACGCCCAGCATTTGGTAATGGGGCTGAACCTCATGTGTTTCGAGTCATTTTAGTTTGCAGGAAAAAAAAAAAAAAAGCTAACTTTATTATCGACTCTGGAAAGAGAGCTGTGGAAACTAGATCATGTCTGGAGAAAAGGGTCTTGAAAATAATACACAGGAATCACATGAAGGTGGCAATAATAATGGAAAACATGTAGGTGGGTAAAGGTATCACTTTTCTGTTATGGTTTGGTTATAAAGTCTTTGTCCTGTGTGTGTGTGTTCCTGAATACTGAGTGAACTTAGGCTGTGCTACAATTTAGGCGACTTTATTTCGTTTTTCACTTTTTAACGTTAGCAAAATTTGCATGACTTTAACTTTACGGTTTTTTTTTAGTTAAATGAACTAATTTGCTTAAGTTATGCACATTAATTAATGTGGCGTTAATTGGTTATACTTTAACAGCTTTAGTATAGGTTGGTATTATTTTTGTTAGTACTATTTTAATTACTACGAAGGTTATCCTAAGGTTTTGACCCTTAATGAGCTTTCTGTTTAGACAAGAGATGCTTCTTGAAAGGTAAACTTCCATGTACTCAACTTCCGGGTTTTCCTGCACTTAATTTGCATATCAATCGAGATTCTCCAATCACAACGCACTAAGATTCCCTTTTCTTGAGTAGCTGTTCAACTTCCGGTATTTCGAGCTTCTCCAATCACAACTCATTAAGCTTTAATTGTCCGTGATATATTAAGTAGCTATTCAACTTCCGGGTTTTCCTGCACTTAATTTGCATATCAATCGAGATTCTCCAATCACAACGCACTAAGACTCCCTTTTCTTGAGTAGCTGTTCAACTTCCGGTATTTTGAGCTTCTCCAATCACAACTCATTAAGCTTTAATTGTCCGTGATATATTAAGTAGCTGTTCAACTTCCGGGTTTTCCTGCACTTAATTTGCATATCAATCGAGCTTCTCCAATCACAACTCATTAAACTTTAATTGTCCGTGATATATTAAGTAGCTGTTCAACTTCCGGGTTTTCCTGCACTTAATTTGCATATCAATCGAGCTTCTCCAATCACAACTCATTAAACTTTAATTGTCCGTGATATATTAAGTAGCTGTTCAACTTCCGGGTTTTCCTGCACTTAATTTGCATATCAATCGAGATTCTCCAATCACAACGCACTAAGATTCCCTTTTCTTGAGTAGCTGTTCAACTTCCGGTATTTTGAGCTTCTCCAATCACAACTCATTAAGCTTTAATTGTCCGTGATATATTAAGTAGCTGTTCAACTTCCGGGTTTTCCTGCACTTAATTTGCATATCAATCGAGCTTCTCCAATCACAACTCATTAAGCTTTAATTGTCCATGATATATTAAGTAGCTGTTCAACTTCCGGGTTTTCCTGCACTTAATTTGCATATCAATCGAGCTTCTCCAATCACAACGCACTAAGACTCCCTTTTCTTGAGTAGCTGTTCAACTTCCGGTATTTCGAGCTTCTCCAATCACAACTCATTAAGCTTTAATTGTCCGTGATATATTAAGTAGCTGTTCAACTTCCGGGTTCCCCCGATTAATCTGTATATCAATCAACCTTCTACAGTCACAGCTCCATAAGACTCAATTCACTCCGTAATATATTAAGCTGCTGTTCAACTTCCGGGATTTTCCGAAATTAATTTGCATATCAATCGAGCTTCTCCAATCACAACTCATTAAGACTCAAGTCGCTCCTTTTCTTAAAGGGGAACTGAAGTCATTTTTAAACTTGCTTGATATGCCGTTTGCACGAATTGGTCACGTGTCAATTTTCCCCATAGCAACAAGCCCGTGGTGGGCAAGCTAACTTGACATTCCTTGACAACCGTAAGAGTTTGACTATTTCTATAATAGCTGTTTTTACCTTTTCTACTGTCTTTTTTGACCCGAATTTTCTCAAGTTGGTCGCTGCCGAAAGTGCAGGATCTCATGGTCAAAAAAACTGGACAGGGTGCAAACTACTGTACATTAAGCGAATGATAAAGGTAGAAAAGGAGAAATTATAAGTAATAAACATACCTGCGAAATCCGCCATTTCGCATGTGAATTTCTTTCAGCGGCGACCAACTTGAGTCCAAAAAACTCTCTTTTATGACCAATAACTTACGACAGAAGTTAAAACCACAAACTTTTTCCAATTAGACATGGAAATTCGGGTCAAAAAAGACAGTAGAAAAGGTAAAAACAGCTATTATAGAAATGGATTGCTTCGCATTGCCAGTCAAACTCTTATGGCTGTCAAGGAATGTCAAGTTAGCTCACCCACCACGGGCTTGTCGCTATGGGGAAAATTGACACGTGACCAATTCCTGCAAATGGCCTATTTCTTAATTAACGTTATTCAATTACGTTTTCGGTTTTATTAACCCTATATCGTGATTCGTACAGTATTGGCATATTATATTACACTTATCAGCCTTTTTGGTTTTTAGCCATGTTGAATGTAGTTCGTATGGTCCACACCAGGCGTCGCTTATCCACGCGATCTTCACAAGACTTGTGCGAGACTTGAAACGTGAAGTGTCAGCGCCGGCATTTTGAAAACTGTTTACACAGCGACCAGATCGCCATATCATTCCAATTTAGATTAATTTAGAGATTTGCCAGCTTCATCAGTCCTGCATGCTGTGGTGCGTGCACCTGAAGGTGCATCTCGGGCTGCACGCGCGTGCCAAGTGGACTCCACCACGCGCACTGTGAGCAAGGCGCACCTGAGCTCAATTAAGGAACTGTGCGTTTGCCTGTTTAAGGACTGTGCCGATGCATTTGTATCGTGAAGTATTACGATACGCATGTACACATTACCGAGCCTTTCTACCCGGTGTGTTCTCATTCTTGTCCTCGCTTAGCCTTTGATGTACTGTTTGCACCTCGACCGACCCTTTTGCCTGTATTATTGTTTTTGATCTAGCCTGCCATTATGGATTGTTTGCCTGTGTATAATCCTCATAATCCTCATTAAGTTTTCGGACAGCACTACAAAATGGCGTCCCCACTAGTGCCCTATATAGTGAGTAGGGAGCAATTTCGGACACAGGGAAAACTTCCGGCTTGATTACATCAGCATTCGAAAGAGGGCGCGTGAGTCTTTTGACAACATTGGCAGATGTTGGTCACTTTGATTTCCGTTGTACGTTTTACTTCCGTCCTACGATGTCTCGCACAGGTCTCAGCGAATCTCGTTTACGGCCATCGCTTTGACATATGGACTGCTATATTACTTAGCATATTTCAAACACTCATATCTTGCTATAGCAGTGACAAAATAGCCGTCAGAAATGCATTCCTACATTTTATTAAATGAGATAAATAGAATTTTGATAATAAAAAATTTGCCTTCAGTTCCCCTTTAAGTAGCTGTTCAACTTCCGGTATTTCGAGCTTCTCCAATCACAACCCATTAAGCTTTAATTCTCCATAATAGATTAAGTAGCTCTTCAACTTCCGGGTTTTTCTGAAATTAATTTGCATATCAATCAAGTTCCTCCAATCACAACTCATTAAGATTTGTTAATCTAAATACTGTTAACACCCAGTGTGTTGTCCTATGATGTAATGTAATGAAGTCAATAAATTAAAGCAGTCATATACAGTATTATGATGACGTAGAACACGACCATGTATATAACACTGACCCTGAGGTGTAGGTTGTCAGGGCCAGTGTGGTGTAAACCCTAAATCCTTTCAGTTACTGTGTTGACATTTGGAATTGCTGGCGTGTTTATGATTGTATACATCTCTCCATTCAGCACTGACTTAATTGTTACAAGTTGTATTGTAAATGCAGTGTGGTATGGGAATAAATTAGTTCAATAACACTTGAATTCCTCGTACTTTTACAGACTGGTATAATCCGAGGCTTGTTGTTTGGGAGGGTTGATAACATCAGGCTTTTGAGGGCTATAATGAACAGTAATCTGTTTTAAACAGGAAATGTTTCTCCTCGTCATATGGTGCTTGGGAACACTTGTATTCCTGGATACTTTTCCTCCAGTGATAGAAATGTGCATAAAACATGACCTGGATTGTTTAAATTCTGTAACAGGATGAAATCCTCAAACGTAACAGATTGACCAAGCAAATTTGATCTGAAGTATTTCTTCTGATTCAAAGAAGAGTGAAAAACTTGTCGAGAGAAGAGAGCATCTCTGAGATCAGTGGCGTCGGCCTCTGTATGCATAAAAGCTTCCTTGTTCACATTCCACACCTTATGAAAAACAGAAAACAGGACATCTCAGAACTTGCCAGGTTTAAATAACCTCCTTGTGCTGTAAGGTGGGAGCAGGAAGAGCACTGTTATACATAGCAGCCTGGCGGCGTCCGATCGGTTAGGCAGCTTTCTACAGAAGGTATTAGAATGTAAGAAAAAAAAATACGCTCGCCGTGAAGAATGATAGGAGATCATAAAAGTGTTGTCAGCTCCAACTGCAGTCACAGCTTCTTATGGTGGACATGAGGTCTAATTTCTATGAGAGAAGTCACAGTTACTTTGTGGCTTTGCTGAAGGTCTGGGTATGCACACACACATGCACAGAAGACGCCGTCCAGGTGATTCTCACCATGCCTGCAGGCTAGACGGAGTAAATAAGAACCAACATTCAACCAAATTTAGTGCCAGGGATTAAAAAGAATACCCTCACTGTTGCAGAGCAGAAGATTAAAAGGTTCATATTGCTGATGGATAATATTATTTAAATGCTATTTTTAAGGCGGCACGGTGGTGTAGTGGTTAGCGCTGTCGCCTCACAGCAAGAAGGTCCGGGTTCGAGCCCCGTGGCCGGCGAGGGCCTTTCTGTGCGGAGTTTGCATGTTGTCCGTGTGGGTTTCCTCCGGGTGCTCCGGTTTCCCCCACAGTCCAAAGACATGCAGGTTAGGTTAACTGGTGACTCTAAATTGACCGTAGGTGTGAATGTGGGTGTGAATGGTTGTCTGTGTCTATGTGTCAGCCCTGTGATGACCTGGCGACTTGTCCAGGGTGTACCCCGCCTTTCGCCCGTAGTCAGCTGGGATAGGCTCCAGCTTGCCTGCGACCCTGTAGGACAGGATAAAGCGGCTACAGATAATGAGATGAGATGAGAGGCTATTTTCATGTGCCTGTTAAATATTTCGGAAAATTGCACTTTAACCAACGAGGTCTGTAAGTTCATAACATCTGTTTATGTATTTCTTGCTTATTTTTTCCAGTAATACTTTAGAATTGCCACTTTATAATAACCTAGTTCACATTTCTGATATTCATTCCCACTATGTCCTTGATAGCATACTGGTAACACATGACATGAATATAGGCTGTGTGTTAGTGTTTTGCATTTGGCTACTGATTTTCCTCACAGAAAAAGTGTCTTCTGAAGTCACTGAGGTTCTCCGAGCACTACTTACTCCCTTCTCCAGATGCTTGTAAACAGCCTCAGTGGCTGGAGTGTGTTAAAATGCCTGCAGTGTTGTACTCGTCGACACCCTTGAGCTGGAGGAATGTCACAAGCCTGGAGTGTAACTATCAGGGTTCTACATCCAAATCCTTTACTCATCTGTAACAGCACGATTACTGGCCTATTTTATCCTGAACGCAGCCACGCCCATAAGTCGAAAATGCAACAGGAGGGACTCATAGACTTGCATACGTTAAGTACGCGAGGTGATATAATAGTGTGCATCCTCAAAACTTGGTTGTAACAAGACTTTACACTAAATGGACAGAACTAATGATTGTAGCTCAGATTTGACCCAAACTACTGTAGATATAAAAATCCTGCGAAACTGGCAGACTTGGACCGTCACATCGTGGTTACAAAAATAGCTACTCATTAAGAAGCAAAAAGATTACAACAACCTAAGTTAGCAATGCACTAGGATTAGTATAGGTAATCGTATGGGGCCGAGTAAAATCAAGGATTAATTTCACGAGTGATTTCGAAGTTTTGAAAATTCGCGATGAGGGCAATTTCAAAACTTTGAAATCTCGAGTGAAATTGATCCTTAATTTTACGAGGATTATTATATATTTGTTTATAACATATCGGGCCAAATTCATACTTCGGAAGCCATTCAAGTTCACAACATTTGTCATTCACGTTTTCTGAACCAATCAGGGCGCGAGACTATCTTGCACGTTTGAATCAGTTTCTAAAGTGTCTTTCATCATGACACGGCGACACGACACGAGGATTTTGAAAGTGGTTTACAAAGTTTTATTGGAACTTCTTTACAAAAGCTGATTGCTAAATGCAAGAAAACTCTGTGCTTGATCTAAAAGGAATTACAAATACCATTCATCGTTATAAATTTAACCAAGTAACCAAGCAATGAACTAGCCAATAGCATTTCAGAAATACGGCCCCGTGTTAAGGAAAAAAGCCCTCCTTGATTGACCAATCAGAATTGAGTAATTTGGCCCTATGTATTATAATACCAGTAAGGCCATTATTAAAAAATGTTCTGTTTCCGGTCCACCGGCGGGGTGAGTGCCGTTTGTGCGGTTGAAATTTTTTTTTTAACGCCGGTTTTTCGACACTTTTTTCGGGTTCGTAAATCTAAAATCGAACTTGACATTTACGCATTCCCAGGACTTTCCACTAATGCCGCTTTTCCACTACAAACGCGGCTGAGTTGGGCTGAGCCGTGCCGTGCTGAGTTGGGCTGAGCGGGGCTATTGAAGTTGCATTTCGACTACAACCGCGCTGAACCGTGCTGGCTGGAAGTGGGTGGACACATTGGGTGGAGTTAGCGAAAGTGGGTGGACGTCACGTGATGTCGTTAAGCAGCGCAAACAGTGACATCAGTGAGCTTTTAAGCGGTAGTCTCACGACCCGAATAGTAAACAATAAACATGGGGGACATGGAGTCGTTAGTGTTGCTGGTCTTGGTTCTGTGGCTTGTTGTCACCGACAACGCCAACAGATACTGGCAAGAGCGTATAGATGAGGCGAGGCGCATAAGGCTTCAGAAATTCTCGTAATTCATAATTATTCTTCTTCCGGGTTTACGGTGTTTACAGATCCCAGCGTGCTCGCGGGGCGTGTGTGGGCATGTGAGGACACTCCTCCTCACCAATCAGTGCACAGGGGAGTGTCTGCTCACGCCCCCAGCCTCACTCAGCTCGGTTTGGCTCGCTTCAGCCCCACTCCAAAACGGTGCGAGTTTTAGGGGCTAAGCAGGGCTGAAGCGAGCTGAGTCATGCTGTTCTTTGGTAGTCGAAGCGCGAGCCGTGTCGGGCTGAAGTGAGCTGAAAAAGGGTAGTGGAAAAGGGCCATATGGCTCATACTAGCCAGCCATGACAAATAAGTAGCCAGCCGGGGGGGAGTAAACACAAAATAAACTCCTGTGCACGCAGTTCCCAGGATTAAATGTATTTTCCACAGACCATTTATTTATTCACTTTACTCAAATACAAAGTAAAATGGCAGTAAATCTTCTTTCTTTTCTTGCGTATTGCATCATGAGGCGTTCCTGGCTTGTAAATCTCTTATTTTCAGTGCATGACACATTCACGCAGCTGAGCATGCTATGAATTAACAACGACAACGGTCTGCAGTGGGGCTACACAATTAAACACTCAGCCAACATTTCTCCATTTGTGTATGAAAATACACTCCAACCACTCAGTTTGCTTTCATTTACAACCAACGGTGTCTTTTGATGCCAGCACGTAATTGAACAAGAGAAGACTGGTTTACCAGAGACAAAATAAGCGTTATCTCTGCTTCTGTTCCCTCCGGCACACTACTGCCTCCGCCGAGTGCGCGCGCACTCTGAACTGAATCAGCTCTGCGCATGCGCCGTGCGGCACAAAAAAATGGCAGCCACCATGAAGGAAGGAGATCCGGAGTTTTCAAACATTTGCTTAAGTGTGAAATCGCAAAATGGTATTCTAGCGAACAACAAAATAGTAAAGATTCAGAAAAACAAATCATTCAGTGATCATTTTAATAGTGTAATTTCATCCGAACTCGGCCTAACGCTCGATTTAGAACTACAAAAAGTCCGTGTGTCGGACATTTTAAGTACCTTTTGTAAAAGTTTTGCAAATGTTGCAGTCAGCATTTAAAATGCTAACTTAAAGTTTTTGTACAAGTTTCAGTTGATTTAACTGTCATATTTTATTAAATGTGTCTGCTTTTGTAATAAAAAAGTACTGAAAGAAAAAGCAAAGACAGCATTGCGATTTCTTATCCATCCATATATATATATATATATATATATATATATATATATATATATATATATATATATATAAAATCCCTCCCTCCCGACCAGTGGTGTAGTGGAGATTTTTAAAGTGGGGGTACGCGATTCGTGACGTCATCGATTTGATATCATGTCAGAAGCGGTAGCCTTTGTTTGGTCGCCTATGTTTGGTATGAATGATTTGTATAAATGTTACGTTCTTTTAACAACACAAGAGGGCACAAGAAGCAAGAAGACACTTTTTTTCAGACATTTTTATGTGTGCAATTTTCATTCGTGTTTGTCAGTACAGCCCAACTGTTACGGCGAAAAGCCGCGGTTTATTTTGTCTCCAATAAATATGCCGAAATGGCTAAAGAGGAACAAATTCGCCTTCTCCTTCCGAATGCATCGTCGTAGACAGCACCACTCTGCTGCTGGAACTCAACATAAACCTTGCATAGGTTTAACATGGACTATCAGGCGTGATGACAGTTTTTTTTTTTTTTTTAATCTCACCTCGGGAGAAGTGGGTGGACGGCGTACCCCCGCGTACCACGCCCACTACACCCCTGCTCCCGACTGAAAATTTTTTTGCTCACCCGGTGGACAGGAAACGGATTTTTTTTTAAGGATGGCCTAAGTTATGCTTTTGTCGACATGATAATAAAAACTTTTCATGATTTATTACAACTAGTAGTGCAAAAGAAACAAAAAAAATGCAATGATAATTAATTAGGAAACAATATCAAAGGAGACATTAATAAAAACTCACTTTTTCAGATTTTTTTCAGATTCGGCTCCCCTTTCTATGTCACAAGTGGAGCTCATTAGAATAATTCCGCCCCCTCATCTGAGTATCTCCACTCACGGCTTGAAAACCGCCTTTGCGAATGAATACTCTTGAGGAAAGTGCTACCTGATTGGCTGGTGGAAGAGGGGGAGGGGGTGGGGTGAGAAGTGGCTTATCATGATTTAAAGGAACAGGCCGTTGCTCAAATCAGCCGTTTTGATCAGGGCTGTTTAGACAAGGTGAGAAGGAAGTTGTGGTGTTTTATCCTTCTGGTATTTTGTCCGAAGCATGTCACAGACATTTCGTTAAGACCTCAGGGAAATGTGTCAATTTGTCAAAAAAGGCGTATAATATGTCACCTTCAAAGTGTTCCAATGAAGGTATCAGTTGCATATTGTGTTGCACTACGTTGTGCAAAGGTTGATCAACATATCGACCTTTTCTAATTAGATCAAGGTTGTTCCTCATACAATATTTCTCAATTCCCTTAGGCTTTTTCATTTTAGGGTATGTAAGAAGAGTCCATTGGGTATTTGAACAAAAAATTGATAGGATGTCAAAATGTTTACTGGTGATGCTTTTCCAAAGGTGTTATCTCCACTATTGAGTAGGTTAGAATCTTTATATTTGACACGCATCGAGATACAATATTTTTTTAGATTTTAATGCTGGTTTGATGTGTGTGTATGTGTGTATGAACTCAGGCCTGGAAGGTGATGCAGTCATACAGTTCCTGACAAAGGGAGGGGACTTGACCAAGGTGAAATCCAACAAATGGAAGAAGAAGCGCTTCTACAGGCTGATGGAGGACGGCAATACCTTGTGGAAAGAGACACACAAGGTCTTCAAGAAAGAAGACACCTGTGAGCATAACCGCTTTATTTCAATATGAACAGAAAATGAAACCAAATACAAATATGGTGCAGTTTTGAGCATGCAAGACAGCACAGGTATACGGTATAGCTTCCAACTTTCACGCCTCCCAAAGTACCTCGCTGTCTTGTGGTGTCATACAGTGGTGCTTGAAAGTTTGTGAACCCTTTAGAATTTTCTATATTTTTGCATAATTTGACCTAAAACATCATCAGATTTTCACACAAGTCCTAAAAGTAGATAAAGAGAACCCAGTTAAACAAATGAGACAAAAATATTATACTTGGTCATTTATTTATTGAGGAAAATTATCCAATATTACATATCTGTGAGTGGCAAAAGTATGTGAACCTTTGCTTTCAGTATCTGGTGTGACCCCCTTGTGCAGCAATAACTGCAACTAAACGTTTCCGGTAACTGTTGATCAGTCCTGCACGCCGGCTTAGAGGAATTTTAGCCCATTCCTCTGTACAGAACAGCTTCAACTCTGGGATGTTGGTGGGTCTCCTCACATGAACTGCTCGCTTCAGGTCCTTCCACAACATTTTGATTGGATTAAGGTCAGGACTTTGACTTGGCCATTCCAAAACATATTAACTTTATTCTTCTTTAACCATTCTTTGGTAGAACGACTTGTGTGCTTAGGGTCATTGTCTTGCTGCGTGACCCACCTTCTTTTGAGGTTCAGTTCATAGACAGATGTCCTGACATTTTCCTTTAGAATTTGCTGGTATAATTCAGAATTCATTGTTCCATCAATGATGGCAAGCCGTCCTGGCCCAGTCGCTGCAAAACAGGCCCAAACCATGATACTACCACCACCATGTTTCACAGATGGGATAAGGTTCTTATGCTGGAATGCAGTGTTTTCCTTTCTGCTACATAACGATTTAAATCAAAAAGTTCTATTTTGGTCTCATCCGCCCACAAAACATTTTTCCAATAGCCTTCTGGCTTGTCCATGTGATCTTTAGCAAACTGCAGACGAACAGCAATGTTCTTTTTGGAGAGCAGTGGCTTTCTCCTTGCAACCCTGCCATGCACACCATTGTTGTTCAGTGTTCTCCTGATGGTGGAGTCATGAACATTAACATTAGCCAATGTGAGAGAGGCCTTCAGTTGCTTAGAAGTTACCCTGGGGTCCTTTGTAACCTTGCTGACTATTACACGCCTTGCTCTTGGAGTGATCTTTGTTGGTCGACCACTCCTGTGGAGGGTAACAATGGTCTTGAATTTCCTCCATTTGTACACAATCTGTCTGACTGTGGATTGGTGGAGTCCAAACTCTTTAGAGATGGTTTTGTAACCTTTTCCAGGCTGATGAGCATCAACAACGCTTTTTCTGAGGTCCTCAGAAATCTTCTTTGTTCGTGCCATGATACACTTCCACAAACATGTGTTGTGAAGATCAGACTTTGATAGATCCCTGTTCTTTAAATAAAACAGGGTGCCCACTCACACCTGATTGTCATCCCATTGATTGAAAACACCTGACTCTAAAAATTCACCTTCAAATTAACTGCTAATCCTAGAGGTTCACATACTTTTGCCACTCACAGATATGTAATATTGGATAATTTTCCTCAATAAATAAATGACCAAGTATAATATTTTGTCTCATTTGTTTAACTGGGTTCTCTTTATCTACTTTTAGGACTTGTGTGAAAATCTGACGATGTTTTAGGTCATATTTATGCAGAAATATAGAAAATTCTAAAGGGTTCACAAACTTTCAAGCACCACTGTAGGTGCAAATCTGCACAAGGGCAGCTCCTAGTATATAAATGATGAGCTATTTTTATCCAAATAAAAGTCATTAGCAGGACAAACAAAAAGTAGATACACAAAACACACATTGTCCAATCAGTCTTTGGACTTATGTTCCACTATTAGGAGGCAACAATCATATTTTCACGTCATCAAAAGATTAGGCAAGAAGCGTTCATTCTTCTGCACTCATCAGTGTGTCATATGGTGCACACATCCAAGCTCAAAGTCAGAATGGAAAATAAAACAGTGTTGATAATCTCCAGAGAAAAGGGGAGAGGTAAAGGGAGGGTAAATAACAGTCAGTCATTTGGAAATCTTTTCCCACACAATAGCTGGCGCCTTGTCCACCTAAGAGCTTCCTTTCTAGCTCTTTCTGGTCAAAGGCCTCAGATCGAGCCTGTTTTATCTCCTGCTTTCCAACCCACAGCTGGCTGCAGATGTGTGTTTGGTGTATGGTATTGATATCTACATGGGAAACAAGTGTCCCTTTGCTGATAGGGAGAGTTGAAAATCCTGACAATACTTTACAACATCTGTTAAAACAAAATGAAACAAAACAAAAGATTTAAACAGCAAAAGAGCTACAAAGGTTGGAGCATTAGATGCGTAGGGCACAGGAAAAGAAACTGGGTCAAAGAATACGATGTCCGAAAAACGGACACCTTCTGCTTTTCCAGGCATTTCCATAACACAGGAAGTGAATGTTTTATTGCCTTCCAGAGCCGCTGATAGTGCCTTCAGTTCTCATTTGTAGTGTTTTACTTATTCCTCTTGGGTAACAGCTGGAAGAGAATCAACGGCAGAGTAAATACAGCTGGCTGCAAAAGTTTGTACACTCTTAGAATACAACAAAGACAAAAAAGTGATCTAAACACTGTTAGAAATAGAGGTACAGTAGGAGTCCATTTCTGTCCCCCAAGGTACAATCTACACTAATGTACCCTCTCGAGCTCATTATTGGACCTCAAGGTGATTATGTGTACCTTTTTAGGGCCCAAAAGGTACATATCTGTTCCCAATCAGTATATAAATGGTACAAGTAAGTACCTTAGAGGGTACTGCCCCAGTGACAAGCCGTTGTACCCCTAAAGGTACAATAATGTTTTTTCAATTGTATCTTAGACACTTGAGGAAGGAAAATAATCAGACAAGTGACAAGAAGATTTGATGTGCCTCAACACAAAGCCAAGTTACTGTTTCCACCCTAAAGTTAATTATTTTCCAATTATGGTACGTCACAGCAATTTTCCAACAATTAATTTTTTTTAGTAATGAAAGAACTAACTGAACAACACTGTACTTCAATATTAAAAGCAAGTTAGTTCCTGTTATCACCTCGTTATAGCGATAAACCATAAAAGCTATCAAGATATAATTTTTTACCTTTTTGGTAAAATGAATTAGATTGTATTGTCTTCTGTGGAGGAAAGTTTACTGTTCCAAAGCACTGACCCTGGAGACTCCTTCCATTAGTGTTAAATAAACACCTCCTCACAGAAAGCTTCACCACATCAACCTTGATATGTTTTTCTTATTTTTGTTATGTAAAAAACAGCATGCTTTTGAATCCGTTAATTATTCAGCTTAGATTATGTGGCACGTCTGCTGCACAAGTCCCTATGAATCAGCTGTTAATATACACTCCCCAGCTGCTTTAATAGGAACTTGTTCTTGATTCTAAGATCCCTGTTCTTGGCTGCAGGAGTGGAACCAATGTGTTCTTCTGCTGTTGCATGCCGAGATGCTTTTCTGCTCACCACGGTTGTAAAGAGTTGCTATGAGTTACTATATCCTTCTTGGCAGCTCGAACCAATCTGGCCATTTTCCTCTGACCTCGCTTATCAATAAGGCGTTTGTTTCCACCCACAGAACTGGCGCTCAATCAATGTTTTTTGTTTTTCGCACCATTCTGTGTAAACTCTAGAGACTGTTGTGTGTGAAAACCCCAGGAGATCAGCAGTTTCTGAAATACTCAAACCTGGCACCAACACCCATGCCACAGTGAAAGAAAGTCACACTTTGAGATCACAGTTTTTCCCATTCTGATCTTTGAAGTGAACATTAACTGAAGCTCTTGATTTGTATCTGCATGATTTGATGCACTCTGCGGCTGTCAAGGGATCGGCTGATTGGAGAACTGCATCGGACAGCATGTGCATGTATGGGTATTCCTAATAGAGTGGCCAGTGAGTGTAGAAGTGATAACATAACATACTGATTAACATGTCCAACAAAGAAGAAAGATAGAATTACAAATGCCACACATAATCAGATCTGAAACGTGAGATATTGTTGATATGGTGAAGTTTTCGGTAAGGTGGAGCTGCTATAACATAAGTGAAAACTTGTTTCAGGGATGCTCTATAACATTAAACATAGCTATAAATAAATTTAAAAATATAGCTTGGCCTTCTTGAATAAACACACTATTGTAATCATGTGGTAGAAAATGAATAACATACTTCAGAATGTGCTGCAAAAGATTCAGCTTTAGGGTGAAAACAGTACACTGGCTTGACGTGAGGCCATATAACAGCGAGGCCTGTCATTTCTTATTCCTTCCTCTGTCATAATGGAATGTACATAAGAAAATGTGGAATGTACTTAGCGTCCTTAAACAGTACCGTTCTTTATCGCTGGGATGTATTGACATACAGTGCCTTGCAAAAATATTCATCCCCCTGTTTTGTCGCATTACAAGCTGGAATTAAAATGGATGTTTGGAGGGTTAGCACCATTTGATTTACACAACCTGCCTACCACTTTAAAGATGCACATTGTTGTTTTATTGTGACACAAACAATAATTAAGATGAAAAAACAGAAATCTGGAGTGTGCATAGGTATTCACCCCCTTTCGTATGAAACCCCTAAATAAGAGCTGGTCCAACCGATTCACTTCATAAGTCACATACTTAGTGAATTAAGATCCACCTGTGTGCAATCAAAGTGTCACATGATCTGTCACATGATGTCTGTATAAATCATCCTGTTCTGGAAGGACCCTGACTCTGCAACACTACTAAGCAAGCAACATGAAAACCAAGGAGCCTCCAAACAGGTCAGAGACAAAGTTGTGGAGAAGTATAGATCAGGGTTGGGTTATAAAAAATATCCCAAACTTTGAATATCCCAGGGAGCTCCATTAAATCCATTATAGCAAAATGGAAAGAACATGTCACCACTACAAAGCTGACAAGATAAGGCCGCCCACCAAAACTCACAGACCAGGCAAGGAGGGCATTAATCAGAGATGCAACAAAGACACCAAAGATAACACTGAAGGAGCTGCAAAGATCCACAGTGGAGATGGGAGGATCTGTCCATAGGACTACTTTAAGCCACAGAGCGGGGCTTTATGGAAGAGTGGCCAGAAAAAGTCATTGCTTAAGAAAACACGTTTAGAGTTTACCCAACAGCATGTGGCAGACTCCCCAAACACATGGAAGAAGATTCTCTGGTCAGATGAGACTAAAATGAAACTTCTTGGCCATTGTGGGAAATGCCATGTGTGGCGCAAACCCAACACCCTGAGAACACTATTCCTACAGTGAAGCATGGTGGTGGCAGCATCATGCTGTGGGGATATTTTTCATCTGCAGGGACAGGAAAGCTGGTCAGGACTAAAGGAAAGCTGAATGGCACTAAATACAGGGCAATTCTGGAAGAAAACCTGTTTGAGTTGGCCAGAGGTTTGAGACTGGGACGAAGGTTCACATTCTAGTAGGACAATGACCCGAAACATACTGCTAAACCTACAGTGGAGTGGTTTAAAGGGAAGCATTTAAATGTCTTGGAATGGCCTAGTCAAAGCCCAGACCTCAATTCAATTGAGAATCTGTGGCATAACTTGAAGATTGCTGTACACCAACGCAACCCATCTAAGTTGAAGGAGTTGGAGCAGTTTTGCCTTGAGGAATGGGCAAAAATCCCAGTGGCTAGAGGTGCTAAGCTAATAGAGACATACCCCAAGAGACTTGCAGCTGTAATTGCAGCAGAAGGTGGCTCTACAACGTATTGACTTTGGGGGGGTGAATACTTCTGCACACTCCAGATTTCTGTTTTTTTATCTTAATTGTTATTTGTGTCACAATAAAAACAATTTGCACCTTTAAAGCTGTAGGCATGTTGTGTAAATCAAATGGTGCTAACTCTGAGAAGAAGAAAACATCTGCTGTTCTGCTTCACAATGTTATCCAAATGTTGCTTGAATAACATTCTGAGACAAAAACTAACATTACAGGAACATGAGTGTTAACCTTCCTTGCAGTAATGTTTTCATAATGTTAGTTTTTCTTTGAGAAAGGTATAGAAAGTTTAGTGTTAGCGTTCCTACAAGTAAAAACATCGTAGTAATGTTGTGAAAAGGTTGCAGTAATGTTAAAACCTTGCAGTAATGTTTCCATAATGTTCGTTTTTCTTTCTGAACATTATGCAAACTTTAGTGTTAGCGTTCCTATAAGTAAAAACGCAGTAATGTTGTAAAACCGTTGCATTAATTTTAAAATCATGCAGTTAATGTTCCATAATATTAGTTTTTCTTTGTGAACATTATAGAAACTTTAGTGTTCGCGTTCCTCGGAGTAAAACATTGCATTAATGTTGTAAAAAGGTTGCAGTAATGTTTACATAATATTCGTTTTTCTTTGAGAACATTATAGAAATTTTAGTGTTAACGTTCCTACAAGTAAAAACATTGCAGTAATATTGTAAAAGGTTGTAGTAATGTTAAAATCTTGCAGTAATGTTTCCATAATATTAGTTTTCTTTTGAAAACGTTATAGAAACTTTAGTATTAGTATTCTTAGGAGTAAAAGTTGCAGTAATGTTGTAAAAAGGTTGCAGTAATGTTTCCATAATATTAGTTGTTCTTTTTTTTTTTAGAACATTATAGAAGCTTTAGTATTAGCGTTCCTAGGAGTAAAATGTTGCAGTAATGTTGTAAAAGGGTTGCAGTAATGTTGAAAAAAGGTTGCATGTTAAAATCTTGCAGTAATGTTTCCATAATGTTAGTTTTTCTTTGAGAACGTTATAGAAACTTTAGTGTCAGCGTTCCTACAAGCAAAAAAGTTGCAGTGATGTTGCAGAAATTCTTACAGTAATGTTTCCCTAATGTCAGAGTTTGTCTAACTGAGAACGTTCTAGAAACACGAGTGTGAACATTTCCTACAAGCAAGGATATCACAGTAATGTTACAAAAACATTGCAGTAATGTTGCGTTACCATGCCTATAAGTAAAAACATCAAAACAGTCATAAGTTTGTAAAATCAGTTGCCATAATGCTGAGTTCATGCTCCTACAAGCAAAAATGCTGCAGTAATGTTGTGTATACATTCCCACACGTAAAAGCATTGCAATAATGTTATGGTAAATGTTACATAAAAACTCAGAATGCTCAGGAAACCATAACATTTTAGAAAATTATTTTCCATAATAGTGTTATCCATAATACTATACTGAGTACAGGAACTATGACAGATCATAGTGCGGTCATAATTTGGATAATATGGAAGGAATAACACACGACACGCTGTACTGTAATGGGAAAATAATCCACAGCGGTATGGTACGAAGTGGGTTATGCAGCATGTTCACCATATACATCCTTGTAAATGAGCTGTTCTTTTGAGAGAAGTATTAGAACAAGTGTATAAACCTGTCACCTAGGTTACAGCCTGAACTACTATCCGAGCTGCTGCTCTTGAAAATTAATCCACGCCTTCTGACGCAAGAATTACACAGAGGTGTGATATAAATTAAATTATGAATCGTTAATGTGACAATTATTAACCATTATTATGCGATGCATTGTAAAGACTAACCTACACCCAGGTTTACACTCTCGTGTTTGCGCTGCTAACCCAGCACCGAGAGAGTGTTTGGATGAGGATTGAGATCGCCCATGTGTATGGATTTCATCATGCACACGTTAAGCTGCAGCAAATCAAGTGATATGTTTGATAAATTGTAAAAAGCAAAAATGAGCAGTTCTGCTTTTCCTATTTTTTTTATCTTTCTGTAAGAGCAAAGGCCATCTGAGCCACAGGACTGAATATGCATTATCAATGGAAAATAATCTCAGTCCTTGATTTATAACCCCCTGTAAATTTTTAAAAATAGTCCAAACATAACAATGTCGCGTAATCAGGATTTCACAACACTCCAAAGCATGGCTTAGAATACAAACACAGTCCGAGTAGAATGCTAAAGGCATCTGAGCTGCTAATAATAATGTCCTCTATAAACTCTTATATTATAGGAGTTGCAGTGGATCAGAGTACTGTTTCAGTTTTCTGTAGATAAGCATGTAGTGTACAGACTGTAAACCCCGACTGCAGGTGATCGTATGGTTCAGTTGTGTCAGTGAGGCTTCAGTCCTAAAGTCACTTTGTGCTAGATGGTAACGTGGAAGTGCCAACATGCCACAAAACTGAAAATTCTAAGAATATGCAACTTGGAAACATCTCCAAAACCACATCCTGCCACACATTCCTTTTTTTTCTCACATGGCCTCGAAAACTTCTAAAACGACCTTAAAGCTAGACTGCCTTTCAGATTTTTTTTTTTTTAAGTTTAGGTCATAAAAAGAATTTTCCTTGACACCCAATTATTTTTGTTTAGTGGACCGAAAGCAACTGAATTCGAATCACGGACTTCCAATTTTATTAATTTTTATTATTTTTTAATAGAACAATTAAAGCCACGTGGCCCTAAATTCTCCACAATTTTTTCCTGCTTCACCATGACCCAATACAAGATACTACGTAATGCATTATGTGCTGGGCTTTCCCTGTTCGTGCAAGCCATTGTGGAGTACAAATTTGAAACAGGAGAGGAAAATGGAGGACGCAAATTTACAGTAACGGAAAGCGAGAAGAAAAGACGTTATGTTGCGAAGGAAAGGAAACGCAGGACCAAAGTAATAAATATCGGCGGTCAGCGAGCACCTCTGTGTGATCAGCTGTTTGTTTAGCGACAGAATGTTGGAACTGTCAGTGCACGGTCAGGGTAAACCTGTAGATGGCAGTAATGCAACACTGTGGATGCCAGCTGCCGTAAAACCCAAAAGAAGAAGAAGAGGAAGGTAAACCTGCGCATGTGCACACGGACTTCATCTGTCTGCTTGACTGTGCAAAGCGAGCAATTTCATGCACATTATTTGCTTGGAAATCCCCTCAAATTAAATAACTTCCCAGCCACAGAGTGGCCTGTTTTTTTTTTATTTTTTTTTATTTTTTTAGATATTACAAAAATAAACATATATCACAATGACCAAATTTCAGAGGGAACTAAATTTCACCGATTTTATGAAATCAAAAGGCCGTCTAGCGTTAAAGTGTAACTTCAAAAGAGGGTAGGTTGGGGAGAGGTGCATGGATGTGTGAAGTAGGAGTTGCTCAGTGAATCTCGATCAGCATATATTTGAAAATGAGAGCAGTTTCACAGGATCCCACTCAAGGGTGGGGGCTGGGGGAGGTGGGGTGCCCACCTTGGGTTAGAGGATGTTAATATTTTTTTTTTTAATAAAAATTTCATGATATAGAGAAGTACAAAACGGTTGACTCTATGTCGGCATTGGCCTTGCAGGGTTCAGGGTTGTTTTTTTTCTTTTTTTTTTCTTTTTCTCCGTGCTCTCATGGAAGGCGGTCGCATTTCTCTGCTCTCCTCTCTTCTCCTCTCCTTTTTTTCCTGCTTGTGCTCTTTGTTTCGTCTCGTCTGCCTATACTTTTTTTTTGAGAGACTCTCTCCGCATTGAATTTCTAAACTAAAAAAGCATGGATTTGATAAACTGGTCTCCTAACGAAATTGACACAGTTTCTGGGTTCGGGAGAACCCACCTGTCCTACCGGAACGTCTGTGGGGGACATTGAAGATATCTACCTATTCGGAACCATGATTACCAGACTTTTGCTGATTGGATTAGGCATTGCCCTGGTATATCGAGGAAATCAGACAACGGTGACAGCTGTTCAAAGCCCCACAAAGCTGCCCGATATGATTGAAGCGGTGGGCAAAGCTGTCGGCACTCAGACTGTGGCAGAACTTGAACCACAACATGGTTGTCATCTGGGAGACACTTTCGGCTTTGCAAGGAATAAGTATTTCGGAGACCAAATGGAATTGAATTGAACAGAATGGATGAAATGGACAGATATAGATGAGTGGTGTGGACGTGTAAAGACTGCGTCTGTTCGAAAGACCAAACAATCTCTATCTTATCGACGTTCGGCTCCCTGAACAGCACCGGCCTCGATCAAGGCCGTTGCTGGGACAACATTTCCCCCAGAAGGTCACTGCTGGGAGACACTCTTGCATTCTTCGCATTCCTTCCCCAATTTTCCGCGGTCGCCGTTTTTCACCCCCAGTGTGACAAGCGGGTGCGTGACCAGCGCCACTTGCATGGCTGCAGGAGCGGACAGCTGCTTGCTTGCGCTGGGTTATCTCTACCTCCTCCCCTCCCCACCCCTGATTGCCCCCTCCTTCCCCCCTTTCCCCCCCTCAAGTCCCATGTTTTAAAGTGTACTTGTGTTATTGTGTGCTTGTGCGGAGGTTTTTAAATGCTCCCACACTGTACTCCTGACAGGAGCATAGTGGGGGGGGGTGTTCTTTTTTCCTCATCTTTCCTCATGCTACTACTGTGTTTCTTTTTCTTTTATCCCTGTCTTCCTGTCCTGTTCCCCCTCTGTAAGGACAGGTTGATGGTCAATTTCACTGGTAACAGTGATAATAAAGGGTTCATTCATTCAGGATGATTCTAACCACTAGATGACGATTTGAACCATTTTCAAACCATAAAATGGCAATTTTTTTTTATGGTAAAAAATGGTAATTTTGTCAATGTTAACACCAGCATTACTGTGTTTCATCACAGTACAGTCATATCATTTAATTTACAGCTCAAACAAAACATTTAAGTGTGCAGTAACTCTTTAAATTTGCTCTACTCCTGAAGATCCTGATTTGGGGTGGGTTTCCCAAAAGCCTCTTAACGCTAAGAGCATCTTAACTAGGAGAGAGTGTTCATTGTGATGCACACTCTACCATTTAACAGTGATCTTTGTGCTGCGATGCTTTTGGGAAACTCGGCACTGATCTTTCCTCAAATTCGACTAAACAATCCCCAAACACTCAAACACATTTAATCTTGTTACCCTTGTGATATATATTATTCTTGAAGTATAATCCTTTTTCTTCTATTGTTGCAATTTTATTATCCTCATTTTTGTCTATTGTTCTAGCAATTAAAAAAAAAAGTCTCACTAGATCTGACTATAGCTCCACTGTCTTCTCCACAGTCTCCATCGAAGACATTGAGTCGGTCCGTCTTGGCCGTCAGACCGAAGGCCTGCGGAAGTACACAGACGAAACAATGGAGGATCAGTGCTTCTCCATCATCTTCAAAGACAAACGCAAGAATCTCGACCTGATAGCCAGTAACAGAGAGGACTCCGGGAAGTGGGTGATGGGGCTGGAAAAGCTCATCGCCAACCTGCAGAACCTCAATTGTGAGGAGAAACGTGAACAGTATCCTTTAAGAAAGATAGTTTGGATTTGTATTGCGGAAAACCTGAAAATCAGAGCCATGAAAAGGTGTAGAGTTGTTACTCTAAAAGAAAAAAAAACCATCTATGAAGTTTGCTAAATGTTTGAGCTGAACATTGCACAAAAGCATCCGATTTCATTAACTATCTTGTCAAATCCATGAAATGTTGTGTAACATCTGTGAACGAACTTTTAATTCGAACTACTGTGTAAAATTGGCCTTACATCAGCGTCAAAGCTGGATCATCAGCTGCATGCGGAAGGCAGACAAAAACCACGACAACATGATGACCCTGAAGGAGGTGAAGAATTTCCTGGGCAAAATCAACATCGAGGTGGACGACATGTACGCCAGCATGCTGTTTCAGGTATGAAGCATCTGTTATTTTCAGCCTGTGTCAGCAAAGAAGGCCAACTGCTTTACCAGCCTGTGTGTTTGATATAAACAGCTAGCTGTCTAAATAAAACAGGTAGCTATCTAAATAAAATTGTGTTTGAAGCTATGGTTAGATGTGTTTATTTAGTGTTGTTAGCCTTCGGTGTAGGGCGGCACGGTGGTGTAGTGGTTAGCGCTGTCGCCTCACAGCAAGAAGGTCCTGGGTTCGAGCCCCGGGGCCGGCGAGGGCCTTTCTGTGTGGAGTTTGCATGTTCTCCCCGTGTCCGCGTGGGTTTCCTCCGGGTGCTCCGGTTTCCCCCACAGTCCAAAGACATGCAGGTTAGGTTAACTGGTGACTCTAAATTGACCGTAGGTGTGAATGGTTGTCTGTGTCTATGTGTCAGCCCTGTGATGACCTGGCGACTTGTCCAGGGTGTACCCCGCCTTTCGCCCGTAGTCAGCTGGGATAGGCTCCAGCTTGCCTGCGACCCTGTAGAAGGATAAAGCGGCTAGAGATAATGAGATGAGATGAGATGAGCCTTCGGTGTGGTTCTGATGTTAAGCCGGAGTTGAACAGGGTTTATACTGGTGTTGTGCGCTATCTGAACATTTCCACTGTTTCCTGATACACTGTATTGCCAAAAGTATTTGCTCACCCATCCAAATTATCGGAATCAGGTGTTCCAATTACTTCCATGGCCACAGGTGTATAAAATCAAGCACCTAGGCATGCAGACTGTTTTTACAGTTTGGAGCTGGCCCCTTCCTCTTCCAACATGACTGTGCACCAGTGCACAAAGCAAGGTCCATAAAGACATGGATGACGGAGTCTGGTGTGGATGAACTTGACTGGCCTGCACAGAGTCCTGACCTCAACCTGATGGAACACCTTTGGGATGAATTAGAGCGGAGACTGAGAGCCAGGCCTTCTCGTCCGACATCAGTGTGTGACCTCACAAATGCGCTTCTGGAAGAATGGTCAAAAATTCCCATAAACACACTCCTAAACCTTGTGGACAGCCTTCCCAGAAGAGTTGATGCTGTTCTAGCTGCAAAGGGTGGACCGACGTCATACTGAACCCTATGGATTAGGAATGGGATGTCACTTAAGTTCATATGTGAGTCAAGGCAGGTGAGCAAATACTTTTGGCAATTTGTGTGTATATTAATGAAATGGTTGCATAAGATGCATTAAAACAAATGTTCAGTACACAATGGTGTTAAGGGGAAAGATTCAAGCTGTACAGTAAGTTCATTCGGGTTGTTACAGAGTCATGGTTTCATGGTGTATTTGGTGATCTGGTGTTTCCTCATCATTGACATAATACAGATTTTGATCTATTCAGTCAAGTTCCTTCCTCCAATGGATCTCATTCCTTTCTCAAAAAGATCTCAACCTCATCTCTATGGACATGCACTAAATCACACTACCTCCATTTCTCTTTGCAAGAGAAGCAAATGCACTGATAAACTCTTTGTCTGTGTAATACCAGGATTACACTAATTTTGATGCAATTTTGTCATGAAATTTCCAGCGTCAGGCCTGAATATGAACATCGGCAACGACGAACAGGCCTTGACACAACCGAAGAACATATTGGAAATTTTGTTCTTTCTCACCTAGTTTGACAACTCCTTCAACATTTTCCATGATAGCCATGGCTGACAATTCCTTGACCCGCCTCCTCCCACAAGGATGACATGCAAAGACGTGAACGATAATTGGTTGGGTTCAAACTTATAGTGTTGCCAGTCTCCCAACTAAGACATGACAAGAATTTACGGCACTATGATCGCCTAATCTGACATGACAACCATTGTGAAAGACAAACATATCGTGTAATCTGATCCTGTCACGATCTGCTCCACTCGTAGCATGTTCCTAAATTATACACAATTGTACACAATGACTATGAAGCACACAGACGAATACGGCATTGCTGATCATAACTAAATGAATCAACAGTCTATTTTTGGCTAAGCAGGCTATGTTGTTTGTTTGTTTGTTTGTTTGTTTGTTTGATCCTCATAGCCAGTGCTTAATTTGTGAAGTGGGAGGTCCCGGAACGCCAAATATTTTCAAATACATTTTCGTGAAAGCCATATATAAAAAGTGATGCTGAATACAACTAAAATGCATTTTTACATATGACCAACAATTTGAATATAATATATTCTTTTTCATAATGAAGAGGCTCTTGACATGCCGTCTTCCTCCTGTCCCCCGCTGAATATTTTGACGCAAACGTACCTTGGTGTATTTCGAAGTGCCGCTTTATTTCATTGTTTCATCGATGCAATCTTGTCATTGTATAGGCCTATTGGACACAAAGCAGAACCCTCTCACCCCACAAAGGCGAATTCCTCTGTCCATTCCTGTTGAAATGTACGGTAGCCTACCAGTCACCTTTTTTCCCTTTTTGCCATGTTCTTTGTCAAAAGGCTTTGCTTTGCGGAGAGCTAACTGACTTTTTCATTAAATGGAGGTGTACTTCTTGATCTCAATGTGAGCTGATTAATCTGCGAGCCAGACGCAGTCACCAAAAGAGCCACATCTGGCTCCCGAGCCATTGCAGACCCCTGCGTTAAGGCAACAACTGGATCAACAATTAACAAATCAAACACAGGTTACAATATATTGATGGCCATAATAAAACACAACAGAGTAAAGACTTAATCTTGCTTGTGTATCTGACTGAGATTATAAAGAAAGTAAATAAATAAAACGGTCCTGGCACTTGCACCCACAACGCAGCCCCATAGACCGTAGAACACATTTGAACAATAGACCTAACACATATCGACTGACCCAGCAGTGGCCCCGCTTGGCAAAAAAAATAAATAAATAAAATATCAGACATTATGATCTTAGAAAACGCTTTAGTGATGAACAGTTACAGACAGTAATATGTCGTGATATTATGTTACAAAATATTATTTTTTGTTAGGCTATATATTAAATTATATATTAAATTTATCTTCTAAAATAACAGACTGTACTCATATCACAACCGGTTTATTTCACTATTGGAGATCAGATCACACAAGACATGAGTTAAATGACTCATTTTAAGGATTTAAGTAGGGTATTTAAAAGCATAGCCTAGGATTTCAAGCATATTTCAAGTTTAAAAGCAGTGCCAGGCTGGTACACTTGCAGCAGGTGCTGGTGCAGTGTCACTGTGTCCAACGTCGTACATTTTAGGTCGTTTAGGATCCGGCTGTCCTGGGACTTTGAAAAATTTTAGTAAGCTTTCTTGTTTTTTTGCCATTTTTTCCACAGTGCAAGCTAATGGGTTTAACCCGGTGTTCTACTGAGCGAAAGTATACACCCCATGTCCCCCCCCCCCTTCCCCTTTCGCATAGATTTTGTGGATGTCATAGGAGAGAAATCAACAACAGATATCAAAATCAAAACCGAACACTAAACAAATTTTTATTTACTTATTTATTTAATTTATTGTTTGATTTTTTTTCCCTTTGTGATGGTTACGGAGGTGATCTGATCCATTTAAATAGCTGCCAGAACACTGAATGAAATGAAAATAGCTGCCGGATCCGACGACGGAGGTTCCGGATCTTGTTCCGTCATGTTCCGGCTCAAATTAAGTCCTGCTCATAGCCACTCTCTTTCAGCTCATCACAACAACATACTATATGTGGAATAACAACAATATGTAAATAGTGAAAAGTCGTTCTCAAAATTTGTTCAAAATTGTTCCTTGTGGTGTTTTAAATGATGGATTAATACCATGAAACGGTAATATTTTTCAACTCGGTCATCATACGGTGAAAATTTCAATCTGTAACACCTTGATAGTTCACATGACTGAATACAAAAAAGCAGTGTTTCCCACAGAAATTTTGGAGACTATGGGGGCAGCGGGCGTGGCGTGCATGTCCAGTTGAATTGCAGGGGTGCGCGGGGGGTTGTTTAGTGCGTGGTGCGCGTGTCCGGTTGAATTGCAGGGGTGCGCGGGGGTTGTTTAGCCTACTAATACTACTAAACTAAAGCCCTATTTGCACGGGATTAGTATTACCTGTGAACCTATAGTAATTTGTAAATTCCCACCCAACCTCTGTGTTAAATCCCTTGCATTCGCACGGGATAAGCAAAGTCCGTAATTTACTCAATTTACAGACATCACGACCGGATATGTCGTAACATCCTGTACTTGACAGCCAGAGACCTCTGCCCTCCCCCCAAAGAACCAGCGCGGGCAGGGCGCGCTAGCCCCGCGCCTCGGGACGAAGAGCCACGGTGCTCTGCTTCAGTTTCGTTTTCCCATCGGTGGCTCCAGCCCGACTTTGCATGCTCGTAGCTCGGGCAGGGGGGGTCCCAGCATCCCCAAACTTGACAGGCAGAGTCCTCTGCCCTCTCCCCAAAGAACCAGCACGGGCAGGGCGCGTTAGCCCCGCTCCTCGGGACGTAATTCGCATGTTGGCAGTGTTGACATATTACTGTAGTAAGTATATGGATAAATTAACAAATAAGGATTAAAAACAGTTGGCATAAAAATAGCACCAAGTATCCAACCTATTAGGAATTAATAAGAAATGCCCATCATTGATAGGCAAAAAGTCATAGGCCACAACTTCAGATAGCTGTCAATATTGCTATGTCCATGGAGGATATGGCCTGGCTATAGCTATGAAATATTAAAAATGTTCCTTACTGAAAGCAGCCACACAAGTCATCCAGGTCAAAAATCTCCGAGCTCTCCTCTTGGATTTCTTGCTGTTTTTGGGAAGCGGATTCCATGTAGTGTGGTATGGGGGATGACTACCACTTGCCCCTAAAACAGTACTCATGAAAATTTCAACCGTAGCCTCCATTAGCCTACTCACAGTAACCGGAAAAGATATAAAACACGCGCAATTACAATAACAAACACGGACATGCGTATTCGCACGGGACTAGTATTGTCACTGGACGTCTGTGTTTGACAAAATATAGTAGGTAATTTGCGGCGGAATTATTACTTTACAAATTACAGACATGACGCATTCGCACGGGACTAACATGTCAGACATTCTCTGCAATTATTACAAATCGCCAGAGGTCCACAGGTAATACTAATCCCGTGCGAATAGGGCTTAAGACTAACAAAGAACAAATTCGTTGGTATTGGTTATGCACCTTGTATTTTATTTTAGCATGTTGCTACAGAGGGCAGTCCTGCAAGAAGAACATATTACAGATAGAAACCAAACAAAAAATTCTACAATACTTCACACCCTGAACTCCTACAAAAAGTCCTACAAAACAAGGACTTCTAGCTCTGCTGTATGTCAAACGTGACCCTGACAAATGCCTGCCCTATTTACAAAGACCATACCCTGCACTTGTGCATTTGATTTTTCTTGGCTTTGAGAAAGAGTTTGAGTGCCCTTTCATAATTTATATCTTCTGGTTGTGGCCCGTTAATGGAAATCCTCAAGCAGGCGGCCAGGTGCTCTCCTTGCAGTCTGTTCCGAAGGGCTGTTTTGACCTAAAATGGCAAACAACTTGTTACTACAATGAGTCATGTGATTGTAGAGCTCACTCTGAAATATTTAATTAAGTGAAAGTGAGATTGAACTTAGGTGGGATTTGAGCATAAAAACAATGGGTAAATGTAAATTGAAATTCACATCACTGGTTTGCCTGTGGATGTCCTTACCCTGTTTATTGTGGAAAAGTCTCTTTCACAATTCACGCTCGACACCGGCACAACAAGGGCAATTGCTGCTAAGTGGCTGAGTAATGGGTATATCTGCCCCCATTCATCGCACTCACTTGCTAGGAGTGTTATACCAATTTGACATCCTGAGGCCAAGTTTACATTAGACCGTATCTGTCTCATTTTCTTCGCGGATGCACTGTCCGTTTACATTAAAATGCCTGGAAACGCCGGGAAACGGGAATCCGCCAGGGTCCACATATTCAATCCAGATCGTGTCTGGTCCGGTGCTGTGTAAACATTGAGAATACGCGGATACGCTGTGCTGAGCTCTAGCTGGCGTCGTCATTGGACAACGTCACTGTGACATCCACCTTCCTGATTTGCTGGCGTTGGTCATGTGACGCGACTGCTGAAAAATGGCGCGGACTTCCGCCTTGTATCACCTTTCATTAAAGAGTATAAAAGTATGAAAATACTGCAAATACTGATGCAAATACTGCCCATTGTGTAGTTATGATTGTCTTTAGGCTTGCCATCCTTCCACTTGCAAGTGGTAAGTGACGCGCATGCCCGATATGCACTGAGATCACACACACAGCGGCTCAGTCCCGAATCACTGCTCGTGCACTTCACTCGCACGCTCTGTGAGCTGCGCAGGGCCGGAGTGCACTCCCTCCAGAGGGCACTCGCTGTTCAGGGCGGAGTGATTTGGAGCGCAGGATGCCTGCGGAGCCGAGCGTATCCGTGTATTGGCGTTGCTGTGTGCACGCGAATCGTGTATTGGCGTTGCTGTGTGCACACTAATCGTTTTAAAAACGTTAATCTGATGATCCGCTGATACGGTCTAATGTAAACCCCACCTGACAAAGACAGCAAGCAGTTGATGTTAGGCCTACCTCAGTCACGACCTCTTCATCCTGAGGTGAATTTCAATCCCTCTTTTTGAAATAATTCAAAATGCTCATGATCTGAATTAACAAAACAAATTTAGCATCAGTTTAATAAGGATCGGAGATTTTCTGTTACAGCTGTAGCGTCTACAATAAGGCTGACATCGTCACCTGACATTCAACGCGTTGCATTAAGGCCTACGTTAGTGGAGCAACACTCTTCATCAGTAAATTTGAAAACGATCAAATTTGAGTCAAGAAGTTAATTTAATTAAGTAGGTAACTAACATTACATTCCCTTAATTATGTGGCCTAATAGCTTCACCTTTAGAAGGTAGCCTATTAGAAAAGGCTAAAAATAATTTAACATCTTCCGTCTCACCAGTAACAAATCGCGTTAAGGCTACTAGCACTAATTCTCAAAAGTGGCATCGAAGTTCGGTCCAGAGCATTTTTTAAGGATTTTCCACTAGGAGACCAACTGGTCTGGGCAATACAATCACAGGCCCCAGAGTCCATGCGGCTGCACCGCTGCGGCATATTCTGTGATGCAAAATGGTTCACCAGTCACCAAACACACTACAGTGACTACACAGCTATCAAGAGCAATTACCAAGCACAAATGTTATGTCAAAGACACTCAAATTTATACAGTAATGACATCGGATTCTGACATCAGCCATCTCAGTAACCAAATTTTAGTTTTGATTTTCTTAACCAACATGATCTTGTGTGTATATCTTATAACATAGATCTTTGTTTTCCTTGTTAAATGTATACTTACATGGTACTTGGTTAATTAATTGCAACTGATTGAACCAAATGATAAGACATAACTTGGTTTAAAATTTGGTCTCCCAGTGAAGCTGGTTTGGCATTGACTAGGAGACCAAATCTGGCCACTGGGAGACCATTTGGTCTCCCAGTAACTATGTTAAAAAATGCTCTGGTTCGCTCTCTGTTAGAATAGACTACTTTTCCCTTTTAACATGTACATGCAGACCTAGATTAGTTTATCACTGCTGTCACTTCACGTCTCCATCACTTGGATAGACTGCACACATACAATGTTGTTAGGTCAGAGATTCACCGTCTCTTCCTCTTGCTCCAACCAGAGTGATCACCCTCTCGCAGATCGGTCCCTTCGTGTCACCCAGACCTCTGGGGCGAATCGTGAAACAAGACAGGAACTAAAAAATAGTTTCACAGTCTTTATTCACAGCTTCACCAGAAGACAAGAGAATACAGAAGGCTTTATATATATGTGTGTGTGTGTGTTTGTGTGTGTGTGTGTGTGGGCAGACTGCATGTGAGTGAGAAGACCTTGTCGTGTTATCTACAGCAAAGCAGGATACATTTTCGCAATGGTATGCAATAATAAGCAGAATGTTCAGACACATTTCTTATCAATAATAAGCAGAATGTTCTTATGATAGCAATGGAATTTTAAGCAAAATACTGACAAAATATATTAATGCCTTAATAAATCCTTACAATTCCCCTCTTTGATACTAGATTACAACTAGTATCACACCCCAGTATTCTGTGTAACAGCAGGATAATATACATTGGGGTTTTCCCTGCACAGAGGGGTGTAGGTAAAAGCAGTTATCATATTAGAGGCAAAGGTGGACATGTAATAATAGTAGAAGGCGGCATCAGATGGCAGACATAACAACTTTCATTCGTGTGTGCTCGTGCAGTCCAGTTAACGAATTGCCAAAAGATGTTGTCTCGAGGGCCAGCTCGAGCAGGTAACCCTGCTCCGAGCAGCAGTAGAGTGGCCACGAAGCTCGTGATGAGGGTTTTCATGGTTTTAGTGAGGGTGATTGGTCCCAGACGAGATCCCTTCCCCTCTCTGTTCACGGCCTCTTGCAGGAAGTGATCTGAAGATCCTCAGCTCCTACTTAGTCCCTGTACAGAGTTTAGGTAGGGGAGAGAGACTAGAGAGGGACACAGAGAAAACGTTAGTGGCAAACATATCATTCTGACACGGCTTTGTTATGGAGCCTTCTTCAATCGCGTGGCATGGATCCACTGTGGAAAAAGGTCAGTTAGAACAGCAGTATGAGTAATGGCGACTATCTCTGCAGGCCCACTATATCTAGGTTCTCCCAATTGTCCAAATCGTTTAAAAAGTTGCACCAGCACCTTGTCTCCCACGTGAAAGGGGTGTGTGGGTGCTGCTGGTGGAGACAATATTGTACTATTGACCTTGGTACAAATTTTATGCAACTTATCTATAAGGGCTGCAGAATACTCGTCCATATGTGTTTTCAAATCAGAGGTACCCAGAGGCGGAGTTCCCTTCTTCCAGGGGAGAGGGAAAGGTCTTCCAAAAATAATTTTGTAGGGGGAGTATCCCCCTAGGCTAGGTCTTGGTGTCATATGAATTTCAGCCAGAGTGGCTGGCAATAAGTCTACCCAATTATTCAAACCTGTGGCTTGCATGGCCGTAGTTAGTTTGTCTTTCAATGTTCGATTAGTACGTTCTACGATACCAGAGGATTGAGGGTGGTACGGAATGTGAAAACGCCAGTTTAGTGAGAGATACTTGCAAAGGTTTTGTGTGACTTTCGAGGTAAAAGGGGTACCCTTGTCTGAGTCTATGGCGTCTGGAACCCCATAACGGGGTATTATTTCTTTTGCCAGAATACAAGTAACTACCTTCGTGTTTTCTTGAGAACAGGGAAAGGCTTCTACCCATTTAGAGAATTTGTCCACAGTCACCAGGAGATATTTAAACGGCCCACAGGGAGGCATATGTGTGAAGTCGATTTGCCATTCTAGGAACGGAGACGTAGGTATGGGTAAACACTCGTGTTCCGCGCCTGCTTTAGAGGGATTATTTTGTGTGCAGATGAGGCATCTCTCGAGAATTGAGTCCACCAAACTGTTTAAATTAGCTATACAAAAAAGTTTGTTCATGCCTGAGCCGAGGAGAAAGGAAGAGCGTATGCCTCATGCACAGTATCAGGCAGTGAACACACAGAGTAACCACAGAGGAAAACACCGTCTGAGGGTTTAGAACAAGAGCCATCAACAAAAAGTACTTCCCCCATCCCTAGAGGGCTGGAGGAGAGATCGGGCCTGATACTAGTAGTATGTACGATTTCAGACAGACAATCATGATCAATGTTATCCAAAGTATCATCCTGAGAATTAAGGAGGCGTGCGAGAGCGTGACTTACAGTATCGAAAGAGGATGTGGCATGAATTTCGAGATTGTTAGTAGAACAGAGAATGGTTTCGTATCCGGAGCAGCGCTGCGCAGTCATATGTTGGGTCTGTAAATTTTGCAACACCTGTTTAACTTGATGTGATGAGTGCAAGATCAATGGGTGAGACAAAACCAATATCTATGCATCTAAAACCATCAGAGCACATGCGGCGACAGCCCTTAGACATGCAGGTAAGCCTTGAGCAACAGTATCTAATGTTTTGGATAAAAACGCACAAGGACGCATCCCCCCCATGCTCCTGGGCCAACACCGCAGAGGCTGTGCCATAATGTTCACAGGCATAGAGGTGGAAGGGCTTGGAGTAGTCGTGTAGACCCAGGGCCGGGGCTGAACAAAGGGCACTTTTGAGGGAGTGGTAAGCGTCCATCATAGCGGCAGTCCAGGTCAAAGGGTGCTGCAGTGGATCATGATGAGAGATTGCAGAACGGAGAATCTTGTCATATAAAGAGCAGTCAGGGATCCATTGTCTACAGTAATTGATAAGACCCAGGAAAGCCATCAGTGCATGTTTAGTTGCGGGGCACTTTGTGTCTAGGATCACCCGCACCCGGTCAGATGACAGCTTACGACATCCTTGTGAAAGTTCAAACCCCAAATACTTAACAGTGTCCATGCAATATTGCAGCTTGGTCCTGGAAACCTTAAAGCCCTTGTGCGCCAGATGTTGGAGCAGGCATAAAGAGGTGTCTTGGCAGATTTCTGATGATTCAGCAGATACCAGAAGATCGTCTGTGTACTGCAGGACCACAGAGCCCTGGGGGAGGGAGAGGTCATGGAGTGCGTCCTGAACTACGGCTGAGAAAACAGCAGGAGAGTCAGTGAAACCTTGAGGCAAATGTGTCCAAGTATACTGTCTCCCCCTGTGCGTGAAGGCAAACAAAGGCTGTGTCTGCTCTTCAACAGGAACACTGAAAAAGGCAGAACAGAGATCAATAACGGAAAAACAGCAATGATGAGCAGGAACCTGTGACATTACAGAGGAAATGTCAGGTACAATGGGTGCAACAGGGACAATCCAGTTCATTAATCTTATGTAAATCCTGCGTAAAACGCCAGATACCATCAGGTTTAGGTACTGGATTGACAGGTGTATTGTACGAGCTGGTACACGGTCTCATCACGCCTTGCTCGAGGAGAGACTGTAGGATGCCATAAATTCCCTGAGCCTTAGCTTCAGAGAGAGGGTACTGTTTAACATAGACAGGATGCACATGTTTAAGCTTAGCCTCATAAGGCACACAGTGAACCAGGCCAACCTCGTCCTTGTGTTCCGCCCAAATGGAGGAGGGGAGGGTACTCAAAGGATCTGTAGGAGAGAATACAACAGGGTTTACAGCAGCAGTACAAACAGCGGAGATATTTGGGACAGTCATACATGAAGAGAGATGAGCCAAGGCAGGAGGCAGAAAGTCAGGGGTGCAAATAGTCATTCTGGATATTATCTGGATATTGTCTGAAATGGATAAATGTAACAGACTCATTAGATCACGCCCCAGTAGATTAAAGGGACACTGTGGCATAAACACAAAAGAATGATTTTATATATATATATACACTGAGTGCAGAATTATTAGGCAAGTGAGTATTTTGACCACAACATCCTTTTAATGCATGTTGTCCCACTCCAAGCTGTTTAGGCTTGAAAGCCTACTACCAATTAAGTATATCAGGTGCTGTGCATCTGTGTAATGAGAGGGGGTGTGGTCTAATGACATCAACACCCTATATCAGGTGTGCATAATTATTAGGCAACCTCTTTTCCTCTGGCAAAATGGGTCAGAAGAGAGATCTGACAGACTTTGAAAAATCTAAAATTGTGAGATGTCTTGCAGACGGATCAAGCACTCTTGAAATTGCGAAGATGTTGAAACGTGATCACCGAACAATCAAGCGTTTCATTGCAAATAGTCAACAGGGTCGAAAGAAGCGTGTGGGGAAAAAAAAGGTGCAAAATAACTGCACATGATCTGCGGAAAATCAAGCGTGAAGCTAACAAGCAGCCATTAGCATCCAGTTCTGCCATATTCCAGAGTTGCAACATTCCTGGAGTGTCAAAGAGTACAAGGTGTGCAATACTGAGGGACATGGCCAAGGTAAGGAAGGCTGAAAAACGACCACCACTGAGTAAGGCACACAAGATAAAACATCAAGACTGGGCCAAGAAATATCTTAAGACTGATTTTTCTAAGGTGCTGTGGTCTGATGAGATGAGAGTGACTCTTGATGGGCCAGATGAATGGGCCTGTGGCTGGATCAGTAATGGGCACAGAGCTCCACTCCGACTCAGACGCCAGCAAGGTGGAGGTGGAGTACTGCTATGGGCTGGTATCATCAAAGATGAGCTTGTTGGACCTTTTCGAGTTGAGGATGGACTCAAACTCAACTCCCAGACCTACTGCCAGTTCCTGGAAGAAACCTTCAAGCAGTGGTATAGGAAAAAGTCAGCATCTTTCAAGAAGAATATGATTTTCGTGCAGGATAACGCTCCATCTCATGCGTCCAAATACTCCACTGCGTGGCTAGCCAGTAAAGGTCTGAAAGGTGAAAAAAATAATGACATGGCCCCCTTGTTCACCTGACCTAAACCCCATAGAGAACCTGTGGTCCATTATAAAACGTGAGGTCTACAAAGAGGGAAAACAGTACACCTCTCTGAACAGCGTCTGGGAGGCCGTGGTTGCTGCTGCACACAATGTTGGTCGTGAACAGATAAAGAAATTGACAGAATCTATGGATGGAAGGCTTTTGAGTGTCCTCATGAAGAAGGGTGGCTATATTGGTCACTAATTTTGTTTTTGTTTTGTGTTTGAATGTCAGATATGTTTATTTGCAAATCTGGAGGTGTCATATCAGTGTACCTGGTGAAAATAAATAAGTGAAATGGCTACACATTTGGTTTTTATTAAGTTGCCTAATAATTCTGCACAGTGAAAGTTACCTGAACACATACATATTCTCCTAAAATGGCCAAAACTAAAAACACCCCGCTCTAACTTCCATACATATTCAGCTTTGATATTTATGAGTCTTTATGTTTGATTGAGAACATAGTTGTTGTTCAATAATAAAACTAATCCTCAAAAATACAACTTGCCTAATAATTCTGCACTCCGTGTATATATATATATATATATATATATATATATATATATATATATATATATACAGGGTATAGATAGATAGATAGATAGATAGATAGATAGATAGATAGATAGATAGATAGATAGATAACGCTCAATTGTTCCTTTAATTCCCTCATAGCTTTACTGGTATCCTTCCAGTAGAACTTAAACTCATTCCTTGTGGTGATTTTGCCGTCACCTACTTCTGTCTTAGTTTTAAACACTTCGTATTCATCATTTATAGGATCTAGACATGGCACTGCAGCTATTAATGCAGCTTCATCATAACTGTCGCCTAGGACGGCATGAAGGATAAAACGGTAATCTGCTCCTACCAGCTGGCAGTGTTGTGACATTTTTACAAGCATGTCTACGAAGTTAAGTGGTTTGTCTAACGGAGGCAACATTTTAATAATATCTTTTAGGTCTGATGCAGAAGGCGGAGTGTTTTTCAGCCCTCTGCCCTTCTGAACCCATACGCAAGCGGTATTCACAGGGGAAGGCGGCGGTGGAAGGGAACCTCTATCTGGTCCCACATCATCATCGTCATCCTCATCAGAGTCGTCAGTCTCGTTTTTTAGTGCTGGCATATTTGAGCTTACAGAGGGTTTTTTACCTGCCTTGGGTTTCTCAGGTTTAGCACCTGTCTCAAGAGATGCAGACACGCTGAGAGCGCTATCAGCAGGGCATGAAAGGTTACTTAAATCTGGATATAGTTTTGGGACCGGTGTGGATGCAGGAGCGGGAACGTTATTTGATCCCTCATACAGCGGCGGTAGGGCGGAGGCTGTAGGTGGTGTAGTAACAGGAGGTGTAGACGAAACGGGTTTTGCCTTGTCTTCAGGCTTAGGGCGTGGTACTGATTTTCTTTGTTCCTTAGTTTCTTTAATTCCGTGAAAATCATCCCATATTGATTTCATTCTGACCCATTCTAAATAGCCTTTAGTCATATAATCATAATCCCATTCTGGGTCACCCAATCCCTCGTATATTTGTCTATGTGCCGAGGCGAGATACTCTGGTATAAAAGTTCCTGCATGAGGATAAGTCAAAAACTGAGGCTGGGATTCAGTCCAGCTGGCCAAATTGTCTAACCACGGACTGGTGTAGAATGTTAAACCACAGCGATTCATCCAATTCCGTGGGGTTTCCTCGGGGTCCGGTCTGGGTGCCTTAACACAATTTCCCCCCATGGTGACACGCAAAGACCGTCTCGAGATAAAACTAGATTTTACGTGCGCGCTAATTATTCCGTGGTAACTCACACGGACCCGTGGCAACTCTCACGGAGATAAATGGGTTTTCGGATACTACCAACCAGGCAGAAGTCCCTTAAAATAAAAGAGATTTCTTACCTGATCATGAGTATACCAGACGAGCCCCCAAAACTGTTAGGTCAGAGATTCACCGTCTCTTCCTCTTGCTCCAACCGGAGCGATCACCCTCTCGCAGATCGGTCCCTTCGTGTCACCCAGAGCTCTGGGGCGAATCGTGAAACAAGACAGGAACTAAAAAATAGTTTCACAGTCTTTATTCACAGCTTCACCAGAAGACAAGAGAATACAGAAGGCTTTATATATATGTGTGTGTGTGTGGGCAGACTGCATGTGAGTGAGAAGACCTTGTCGTGTTATCTACAGCAAAGCAGGATACATTTTCGCAATGGTATGCAATAATAAGCAGAATGTTCAGACACATTTCTGATCAATAATAAACAGAATGTTCAGACACATTTCTTATCAATAATAAGCAGAATGTTCTTATGATAGCAATGGAATTTTAAGCAAAATACTGACAAAATAGATGAATGCCTTAATAAATCCTTACAATTGTCAAGCGGGAAGCACTTTGCCGGTGAATTTGGAAACGACCTGATCCTGGTAGGATGCTAAAGTTAATTTGACGAATTAGATAACTACGTAGGGCTAACTAATATTGCCTCAAAATAGCCTACTGTTGCCTTACAGAAAAGGTAGGTTTGCCAGTACGAAATGGACAAAGTAATTTTACTGAAACAATACACTTAACGCCATCCATCAATCAGTCCCCCCAGGATTTCGCAGGCCTTTTTTGTGATTGTTGCGGGCTAAAATGTCTAATGTTGTGGGGGGTTTTCCGAAAAATTGCGATGAAAGTTGCGGTGTTTTTTAGGTTTTTGTTGCGATGACATTGCGGGAGGAAGTGAAAGTTGCGAGAAATTGTTGCGATTTTCTCTTTCTGTGATTAAAATTGAGTGATATGTTAAATAAAACAACTTTACCAATATAAAAGATTACCAGGACTACAAAAATGAAGAAAAATAGGCTTTACTTATCCAAATGCACCTGTTGGTTCAAAAGTTAAAGTGCATAGAACCTCACAGCACAACATGAAGTTACCTTAAAATATAATATAAATGCCTCAGCTTTCATGTAAGAAAAAAATAACTATTAATACTAGTACTGTGTGCAGGCAGTCTCTCCTGAAGACTAAATTAAACAATAATTATAAACTAATAAAATAAATGGCTCAGGCTTCATAGAAGAGAAAAAAAACAATTTGAACAGAATCTCACAGTATGGTGCTGAAGCTGCCTAAACAATGGAAAATAAAATACCATTTTGGCAAAAATGTTGGCATCCATTAATTTCTTGTATTAAGTAAAAAAGTAATGTAAAGTGCACACAGTCCTTCACTGTAAACATAACACACTTTCAGTAACAGAATTTAAGCCTATATAAACACTGATTCGCACATGCTGCTTCTCTTGAACGTATACACTGGAAGTAAGGCGGAAGGTAGTTTGTCGACGTCACCTCAAGACGATGCCAACGATTGGTCAAATTTGCGGGAAAGTTGCGGTGATTGGATATAATTGCAACACCGCCCTGAATTCGTGGGGATTGGTTGAATTTGCGTTGAAGTTGCAAATCGCAACATTGCGAAATCCTGGAGGGTCTGATCAGTGCGCTCTCCATACGCCTATAAAGCACAATAGCGTAGCCTAAATGTCACCTTCTCAATCGTGTCAAAGGCTACATAAAGTTGTATAAACTTACCTTAACATGTAGATGCAGGCAGGATGTAGCTTATCAGAGTTGTCTCCTCACGCTATCTCAGATAGGCAATGCACGCAATGTCAGGCCGGGTGCGTCAGTGTCGCCATGTGTGCGTGCGGGCGCGGACTGAGACTATGGCGGCCCAAATTAGACTATGGCGGGCCGCCATAGTCTCGTCAATGTGTGGGAAACACTGCAAAAAAGGTTAAAATAAGGATTCGGGGCGGAGTTTACATGGTTCACATTATATGGCATTTAGCAGACGCTCTTATCCAGAGCAACATACAACATACCCAGAGCAGCCTGGGGAGCAGTTGGGGGGTTGGGTGCCTTGCTCAAGGGCACTTCAGCCATTCCTGCTGGTCCAGGGAATTGAACCAGCAACCTGTTGGTCCCAAAGCTGCTTCTCTAACCTTTAGGCCATGGCATCCTAATTTAAAAAAAAAAAAAAAAATATATATATATATATATATATATATATATATATATATATATATATATATATATATATATATATATATATATATATATAATAATTTGTATTAAATCGAATGGAGCCTGATACCATCACAACTTTCTTAGAAGATCAGCCACTTGTCCTGTACATTCACAGAATTGGTTTCTATGACTCAGGGTGGAAAAACTGTAATTTAAGATTGCCTCTTTGAACCAGTCATACCATCAACAAGACCAAACTTGTCACTCCTGTAAGTTGATTGTCAAGTTAAACACACTTGTGCATAAATCTTTTGTTGATGCAACCAACGTGACTGGTCAAGGACATAGACCGTATTCAGTTTGTAATCAGAGAAAAGGAAGAACTGGAGCAGCCTCTATAAAGTGCTTAGTCTTGTTAAGCAAAGAACACAACAAAACAATTTGTGAGTGAGTCAGCTGAGGTGTGGCTTCGGTTTGGGCTTGGCCAGTGTGACCGAAACTCTGAAAGACTCTTTCAGTGTAAAGCAGTGCTGGAGAATTTGATTAAAAGATTTTCTCAATGTCTAAATCTAATTTTTTTTTCTATTTTTGACGCATTCTTCTGTATGCCCTACGTATGTCAGTCCAGCATTACAACATTAGTTGCTTATCAAGCTGAAGTTTGTACATCTGTCGTGCTTGGTATTGTATCAGCGACAAAATAGACAGCATGCTCATTATATTTATGTGCATTCCAGGATGATTTACTGTATATAAGGAATAAAACACGATGGGCTTCAGTTAATCACTGACAGTGTGGTGTTATACCAGTCGTTTCCCACACATCCATGTTGGCCTGTTTCCACTTAACATTACTCATAATACTGTTCAGCTGCCTTCATCTCGACATAAAGAGAATAGTGTGGCAGTGCATGAGTTCAGCTCTCATACCTCCCAGCAGTGTTGTAGCCGAGTCACTAAGCCTCGAGTCCGAGTCCAGTCTCGAGTCCCCAGTGTTTAAATCCAAGTCAAGTCCAAGTCATTAAAGAAAATTTCGAGTCGAGTCTGAGAGGCTGTCCACATGGCAACGGATTCAGGTGAATCTGATAAAATTGTTTATCGTTTCGGCCTGCCGTCCACATGGCACCGGCGTTTTGGGTGCCCCAAAACGAGAATGGGTTCCAGAGTGGAAAAATCTGGCACCGGCGCTGTTGCGAAGTCGTCTGGATGAGTAGAACGGATTTGTTTACGATGATGTCACAACCACATGACTAGAACAAGCAGCACTCTCGCTGTTTTGTATGAACCACTGCATTGCATTCACTTTTGTATACAGCTTTTCTTTTAAATAAACAAGTAACTGAACCATTTCTTGAATTTCTTTTTTTTATTGGATAAGACTGCTTTTCAAAATGTTCACACACAATATAAAAAGTTATATAAATTATATAAAAATGCTTTTCAAAATGTTCACACACAATAAGAAAATTAAGTTATATAAAACTATGCACACTAATAAAACTAATTTGTACACACAGAAGGCACGATTTCCTCGCATAGTCGCGGCCATCTTGTTGTTGTTGTTGTGTGCTTGTTCCTGTGAGTGCTTCACGCCGGGTAGAGGAAGGGGTTTATGCGCATGCGTCCTACTTCTTCTATTGTTCTGGTGTCTCCGATGGGACCGTCTTACAGCGCACATAGAGGTGTGGCATGTGTATTGCATCGTTTTCAGCAAGCGTTGCATTGCCATATGTACCTGATATTTTACTGATCCGTTGCCCATGTGGACGCGATATTTTTTTAAATAAAATCTCGTTGCCGTTGTCGTGTGGATGTAGCCTGAGAACAAGACTCCATCCGCACCATTTGACGGTGGCTGTTGCTGCCTTTATGTGAAAGCATTTCTGTTACTGTGTTGGACTAACGTTACTGCTTGAATGCCCCATTTTAGTTAACAGGCTACAGATTAAAAGCTTGTTCATCGCTCAGCAAGCTCCGCCCACTATCAACAGGGCAAATAACATGAGAGAGGGTTAACACTAGCTAGTTCATCGCTCAGCAAACCCCGCTATCAACAGGGCAATGAACATAGCGTGTCACTTACTTCTCTGGGTGGAGTCTTGCCAAATGACGAGTGAAGTTCGAGGTTGTCCCCGTCGTCTCCTTGATAGTTCTTCTACATATGGAACACACAGTAGTGCATTTTTTCCCACTGCACGAGAAGTCTGTATAAGCAAAGCGGACAATCCTAGGGGCGTCTCTCCAGGCATTTTAGCACCATTAACGTTAGTTTGTTCCTGAACATGATGTGTGAACAGGTGAATGTGCATTCTCTTGCATGAAATTAGTATCAAAACTAATGTAGATAGAAATATCTTTTGCCAAATTATTATGGCATGTTGCAAAAAATTAAGAAAAAATCCGAATCCTTGTCTCCAATTTACGAGTCCGAATGCAGTTAATGCACGAGTCCAAGTCCGAGTCATCAGTGCTCAAGTCCGTGTCAAGTCACGAGTCCTTAAAATTAGGGCACGAGTCAAACTTGAGTCCGAGTCCTGGACTCATGTACTACAAGCCTGGTTCCCAGTCTGTACGCTCTGCCCAAACACATTTCAACTTCATCGTCAGCATCAACAACAACTCATCATGTTGTAGCTCGCTAACGGTGTCACACATCTCAGTGCAAGTGTGTCGTCATTATAGGTGCATTGCAGTCTAAATCTAGTGTTTGCTCCAACATCATTATTTTGAAGCTGGAGTTCTTGTTAATATGTCACTGGAAGCTGGCGAGTGTAAAAAGAAGCGCTTGCTCAGTTGCTTTCAGGAGCTGACAGCCAAACCTGAGTGTTATCCATTATATTTGAGATAGTTGAATGATTTTTTTTATTATATTAAATGCCATTGAAATTGCACCAGCGATAGCTATGTCACCTTTAATTTCAGTGTTACATGCTTTCTATGGGAATAATAGGAGCACTGAGAGGCACCAGTAATTATGGGTTCTCTGAGGTGACTGGCATAGTACTATTTTCTTCAGAGCTGCACCTCTCAGAAAATAGTACTATGCCAGTCACCGAAGAGAATCCATAATTTCAGCCGGAGCGTCTCAGTGCGTGGTATAGTAGATTTATATTCTACCCATGTTCACTGGATATGAGCAATCGCATGCTCTGATTGGCTACCGTACTTCTAGGATATCAACTCAGATACCATGAGTAGAGAAAAACAAAATGGCAGCACGTGTTGCTGAACCAACCGAGGACGAAATAAAAACTCTAGTCGAAAACAAAATCCCAAAAATTACAAAAAAAGAAGCGCAACAAAACATGGAATAGAAGTATTTGATTTTGAGAACGTATCTTTTTTTTTCAAGAATTATTATTTTTGCATTTTTCGCAAATTGTTCCTGTCATTTCGCCGGTTTGTTTACATTCTAAGCGGAAATGATTTTGTCGGACGTTTTGTACAAAGTTTTTATTTATCGAATTTGCAAAAAATAAAAATGCTCTGTGTGGCACGGTGGTGTAGTGGTTAGCACTGTCGCCTCACAGCAAGAAGGTCCGGGTTCGAGCCCCGTGGCCGGCGAGGGCCTTTCTGTGCGGAGTTTGCATGTTCTCCCCGTGTCGGCGTGGGTTTCCTCCGGGTGCTCCGGTTTCCCCCACAGTCCAAAGACATGCAGGTTAGGTTAACTGGTGACTCTAAATTGACCGTAGGTGTGAATGTGAGTGTGAATGGTTGTCTGTGTCTATGTGTCAGCCCTGTGATGACCTGGCGACTTGTCCATGGTGTACCCCGCCTTTCGCCCGTAGTCAGCTGGGATAGGCTCCAGCTTGCCTGCGACCCTGTAGAACAGGATAAAGCAGCTACAGATAATGAGATGAGATGAGATGAGATGAGATGACAGATGGATGGAAAAATGCTCTGTTTCTCAAAATCCAGTGAATGTGGATAGAATAAAACAGTTATTCCACTCAATCTCATCGTACATGGCCAACTATCAGTTCATGTACGACTCGATTTCATGGAATAACTTAAGTATTTCATAGATATATTAGCATTGCATATATGCTACACTTGAGTGATAAAGATGGATTAAAGGTATTTTTCTTCAAATTATACCTTGAAAACACATAGCTAATAAATATTCATGTTTCCAGATGAGTAATTAAGAATATAGTGATGTACTATATAAAGTAATTTGGTTGTATACGTAGCTCAAAAAAAATTGTTTTCATGTACGGTACGTTTAGGCCTGCTTGACTATTCTGTTATTATTCACAATATTTTAATACATTTCTATTTGAAAGAAGACATGTTTGGTTTTTTTGTTTGAGGGGTAGGTATCAGTCGATAATATCACTTATCGGAAATCACAGACCTTTTTTATCGTTATCAGTATCAATGCCAAAAACCTCTCATCAGTTAGTCAGCACTCTAAATACAAATACAGCAACAACTGATAAACCATTCTTGTCATGTTGTAAAATTCTTGTCATATTGTGATGTTTTTTGTTTGTTTTTTTTTAATAGCAATGTGACACATCAAAGTCAGGAACTCTGGAAGGAGAAGAGATTAAGAAATTCTATGAGCTGCTAACGCAGCGTGAGGAAATCGACGTCATCTACGGCAAGTACGCTACAACTGATGGTCAGATGAGTGCAAGAGATTTGCAGAACTTCCTGCAACAGGAGCAGATGGAGGCCGCGTCTCTGGAGGATGCGCTGAAGCTTATAAACAAATACGAGCCTGATCCTACAGGTAACAGCTCCATCACAGCTGCTGCGATGTTCATCTGATCTTTCATTCTACATTTCAGATACATGAAAGCACGTACATGATTTTTGTATTACTTTTGCACGACTCCAGCCAAGCAGAAAAAGCACTTCACCAGAGACGGCTTCCTGAAGTACCTGACCCATTTGGAAGGTTTGATCTTTAACCCCGCCCACATTGAGGTGTACCAGGACATGAGGCAACCGCTCAGTCATTACTTCATCTCCTCCTCCCATAACACCTACCTGATGGAAGACCAGCTCAAAGGGCCGAGCAGTACCGAGGCCTACATCAGGTACATCATCTTCATGCTTCCTAAGCACAAATAAAGGCTCCACCAACGAGTTTTGTTCTTCTGTCTTCCCAGTGATTAAAAGTTTGCACTAATATCTATTGTATATGACAGGGTTGGGTGTAGGTCATGGAAAAGCTTGAATTTTACCAAAATATTCCAAAAAAAAAAGTTATTATTGGAAAAGTTTCTTGACATATAGAGCGAAGATGTAAAAAAGAGTGATAAATGATGATGTAGGCAGAGGTGGACAGTAACAAAGTGCATTTACTTGAGTACTGTACTTAAGTATACGTTTTGAGTATCTGTACTTTACTTGAGTATTATTTTTTTTGGAAACTTATGACTTTAACTTCACTACATTTGAAAGACAAATATCATACTTTTCACTCCACTACATTTCTGTCAAGGTCCTCATTACCATGAAGCAGCTTTGAAAGTGGATGTTTATTTCTTTTCTTTTCTAAAACATGGTTGGTTTTTTCGCAGGTGACACTGAGACAGCCGATCACTAATCACTAGGGTCACGTCACGTCCATAGACTGCATAAAATCAAGTTCAGTGATTTCTCAGCAGCGTTATTTGAACGCGATCAGTTGATGGCAGAATGGAAGGAGGCGGTTCTTCTGGAGAATGCACGCACTCATGGCCCATGAACCCATGTTTCAGTTTTCTGAAAGGATTAAAGATTCGTTTTGCTTTAAATGTTTGCTTTGTTTACCTAAAATGAACCACATCACGGCCTACAAAAACTTGCCGTCCAACCTGCGGAAGCATATTGAGGGATATAAACGTTTTATTCCAAGAGAAAGTTTCTTATAGAGTTGTCTGTGCTTTTAGAGCTAGCGATAACGTTGCAATAGCTGTGCAGTCTAGTTAGTCAAATGACTTTCTATGGATTTGCCTGCCAAGCTGCCATAGCCTTGCCCACGGCTAATGTTAACACATAGCTAGTTTAGGGTGACCGGATTTCCCGAGTCTAATACCGGGACACTTTGCGCGTGACCGTGATACTCGTACATGCACACACGTTTTGATGTAAACATGCGCCGGCTCAAACCATGGCTCAGACAGGTGCTTTTATCATTTTGTAGAAGCTCACTTTTATCAACATTTCAGAGAATAATCAAGTATTTTCTTGCTATCTACATGTACTTCTAGCACAATTCAGTTAAAGTAAGAAAACCAGACAACAGATGTGATGATAGGGAATAGGCCAATAGCCTAAATTTCAACTGATTTATTTCACCTTTGTGAAAACGTCAAGAAAATGCATTGCTTGCATATTAACATCAACATTTTATGCGATTAACTTTTTTTTTTAAACAATAGGCTATGCATTGTAACAGGAATGAGCGCATGAGCCTAATCGTTGTCACCTCCGAACCTTTACCCAAAATGCCTCTGTTTAATCTTAACCAGTGTCGGCTATTAACTATTTTGAAAACGTGAACCCTGAATTGACAACAGCATCAAACAAGTCAAGACAATCTGTGATACAGATTAAAGACAGATGAAACAGATGAAAGACAACAAAAAATGTTTCAGAAACACAGCCACCCAACCCACCCACCCTAAAGAAGATGCCATTTTATTGCATATATTTACATGATGAGTGAATTTGCTCCAGTAGCGCTTTATTGCCCGAGAGCCTGCTGTGAAACTGCGAGCAAGTATCGTCGAAATTGGCCTGGGTAATGAGCAAGGCTTTGAGAGTAGGCACGGTCATGCGATTCCTCTCGTCAGTCCAGGTGTTGCTCATGAGTGAAAATATTCGCTCAACTGGAGCACTGGTGCCAGGTAGGCACATGGCAAACTGGCAAAGCTGGCTGATATTGCTGTAAGGAATCTCCCTACTCTTGAAGTGCGCGGACATCTCCACCCAGCTCTCATCCGTTCGGCATTGTCGCGTAGTAGTTGACAGCCGCTAGCGAAAAAAACGTTATAACGTGGCCTCTATATTGCAACATTGTACAAATAGATACATTGTAAGGTTGACTGCGCACACACGCTCATTGATGCTGAATTGCTAGAAGCTTTATTGACATCTCGTTGGCTATGTATGATTGTTAGTGTTTGGTGTAAACCGGGACATTTCAGCATCCCGACGGACCTTTGTCGGGACCGGGCACACGCAACTCAAAATCGGGACTGTCCCAGTCAAACCGGGATGTCTGGTCACGTTAAGCTAGTTAACTTGGACACTGTTAGTTAGCATGTAAAAACGGAGTTACGCTAACATGAATAACGTTAACTTATCTGAAGTCCTTTCAGAAATATGTTTTAGCATAATCTTACCAAATAAACAGAATGTAGAAATCTTTCTTTTCTAGTAACATTAGCTACCCAATATGATGTTGAGTTTGAAAAGAGTTTGCTAGCATGTCAGGTGGAGCTTCACTGACTAGCTAGCTTAACAATAAACCACCATGATGCACAGCATACATTCGTTTTGAGAATTCACAAAATAATCCAGTCGGTTGCTTCAGAGGCATGAGGTATTATAAGCGTTGTGGCAATAATACAACAATGCGTTGACAGAAAATGTATTTTTAATATTTAAGTATTTTTAAAAGCAAGTATTTCAGTACTTTAACTTAAGTAAAACTTTGACTGGACAACTTTCACTTGTATCGGAGTCACATTTGACCAGTGGGATCTGTACTTTGACTTAAGTAATGAAGTTGGGTACTTTGTCCACCTCTGGATGTAGGGGATGTAAGCTGAATTTAAACATGGCTCGTACTGATCGGTTAAAGACATGAAAGCTTTTCTTAGTTGAATTAAAGCAACAACAAACATCACCATGACTCAGAATAAAGTGTTTACTGAAAATCAGTCAATGAATGAAATAATGTCAAATAACATTTATTACGTTGCTGTTTTGTTCTTTTTTTTTCTGTCCACAAACAAAAACAGCACTTTGGGTATTGTCACCTTTTCTTTCTTTTTCAGTAATAGGTTTTAAGTCATTTTCATGATTTTCACATGATCATAGTTGATAGGAATCAAATATACCCTGCCCTAAGAGACTCCGGTTGAAATGATGCATGTTCTTCAGTGACTGGCAAAGTACTATTTTGTGAGGGGTGTAGCCAGTCACCAAAGAGAATCCATAATTCCCGGAGCCTCTCAGTGCATGGTATATTAGATTTATATCCCTCATCAAAAAATTCCAAACTAAAAGTGTTAAGATTGAATCTCGGCATAAATTCACTGGAGGCAGTCATGTTTGTTGTTTATGTCGGAGCGACCTTCGACCTGCACATGTGCAGTGTATCATGCTATCACCTGCCTCGCTAGGCATGATCATGATATGTAGATCTACACACACACAAATATTCACGAAACCACAGCTGTGACTCGAGTCGGTCGTATAGCTTCAAATTGTGACATCAGTTCATGGTATATCCAGGATACCCCATGACTGACTCACACCATATCTTTTTTTTTTTTTTTTTTTGGATGTCATGAGATACGGTACGTTGCTTAATCAATGGTGGAACTATTTCATGTCACATGAGCCATCCTTGGCCAATCCCTGGACAGGAATTTCCTTTTGCTGACTTTTTGAAAATTGGTTTTGAATGAAAATGTAGGTGCAATTGGGTAATTGAGTGCTCAATCTCATTAAATCTGAAGGTTAATAAATCATTAAATTGAATCAGTCTCATTTGAATCATACCATTGAATCATTCTCATTGAATCGTTTTCATTGAATCAGTCTCATATCATTAAATCATATGCACCTTTGAATTCTTTTGAGATTGGATGACTTCAGAAATATCGGAACACAGATAAACACAGTTTCAATAATAAATGATTTTATTATAACAAAGATAAAAATGAATAATAGCAGTTGGAATCATTATATACAAATATGATATATGCTTGATGAGCGTGTGTGTGTGTGTGTGTGTGCGTGTGTTTGGTGAAGACAAAAGATTAGCTTTGTGTGCTAATTGAGATGTGTTTGTGTGTGTGAGGCCTGGTGACCACGTGTTTCTAAGTAACACAAAAGAGCGAGCTTTGGTTGCTAATTGAGATGTGTTGACCACGTGTGGAGACACAGATTAGCCTTGTGTCGCTAGCTAAGACAAAGGAATGCTAGCTAAGGTGTGTGTGTGTGTGTGTGTGGCCTAAGCAAAAGTTAGCATGGATTGCTAGCTAAGGTGTGTTTGTGGTAAACAAAAGGTTAGCCTAGCTTGCTAACGAGACAAAAGAATTAGCCGTGTGGCTAGCTAAGGAGGGTGTGTCACCATGTGGGGTTTGAGGACAAAGGATTTAGCTCTGCTTGCTAGCTAAGATGTGTTGGCCACGTGTGGAGACACAGATTAGTCTTGTGTCGCTAGTTAAGACAAAGGGATGCTAGCTAGGTGTGTGTTATGAGGCCTATCCACGTGGTGTAGGCCTTGTGATCCCTTGAGACAATACAATTAGCCCTGGATGTTAATGGGACAAAAGAATTAGCCGTAGGCTAATTTCACTAGCTTATAACAGTATTACATTCACTGAAATCTTGATAAGGTCAAAAGATGTGTAAGAATGAAATTAAAATGTTAGAAAGGGAAAAGAGGAAAGCATGCAAAACTTGTCTATTAAACAAAACTGAGAGATCAAAACAATAATTAATTCAACACGCTGCGTGTTTACAGTGTACACATTTAAACTGTTCCTGAGTTTAAATTCACACTTCTTCATAAAAGCTAATTCCTAAGACTAGGTTTTGCCCAAAATTGCCAGTCTTACTCAGTATTTTGCCTCTACGCAAAATTATGAAGAGATGTTCCGAGACTTTTGGAGTTTCACCGTTGTGGAGCACGTGAGTTGCTTCTGTAGAAACAGAGGATCTCTTGGTCCAACGCGTGGTCGCTCGTGATGAAAAGAGAGTCTCTGATCAGAATAATGTGCACAGAGAATTAATTAGAAGGATCCGGTTGCTCCTAATTTTAAATTAACTGTTTGGCTGCAGTCCGTACGTACAGATAATGAATAAAACCGGTTGTAACTCAAGCTGAGTTTAAAAATCGCGCGATCTTAGAGTCTACCGTGGCCAAAGGTAAACAAAGAAATCACGTTAAATTGTGGATCTTGCAAGAAAGAGAAGAAAAAGACGTCCTATTTTGGGTGCTTGGCGGAACAAGCGATCCTCCTTGTGTCTAGACAGCTGGTCCAGACGGAAAGAGGAAGAAGGAAGCGTTGCTCAGTTGCTTATAGAGTTGTGGAGGAAGTGGCGGCGATGATCCCACCCACGCGTGACGTAGGTCACCGCGGAAGTTGGCTGAGGGGAAATGTAGTTTCTTAAAGAGACAGGCTGTTGTAGTTCTTAGACGGACTGTGTACCTACAAAAATGTGTTCCTGGGCATCGTGTCAGTCCTGGACAGCCTGTTTGGGACAGTTTCCGTTTTTCCCTCCTCACACAAGATTCAAGTCATAAGCTCTTTACCAAGTCCTCCATTACATTACATTATATTAATGGCATTTAGCAGACGCTCTTATCCAGAGCGACATACAACATACCCAGACCAGCCTGGGGAGCAGTTGGGGGCTAGGTGCTTTGCTCATGGGCACTTCAGCCATTCCTGCTGGTCCAGAGAATCAAACCGGCGACCTTTTGGTCCGAAAGCTGCTTCTCTAACCTGTAGGCCATGGCTTCCCTGATCCTCGTGAGTTGGATCAGTTGTGTTTGTAGCAAGGAAAAGCTGAATATGTAGGCTGCTTGAGAAAGTCGTTGTAGTAGACGTGGTAATTGTGACGCCATTGTGATGTGAACATTTTCAGAGCGCTGTTAAAGAGCTGCCGCTGCGTGGAGCTGGACTGCTGGGATGGGCCCAACGGAGAGCCGATCATCTACCACGGCCACACGCTCACCTCCAAGGTGCTCTTCAAGGACGTCATCAAGACTATCAAGGAATACGCTTTTAAAGTAAGTGAAGACATGTACAATACATGGTTCATCCACCAGGCATCCATGTAAAGCAGGCGTGATTCTCAGCATCAGTGTGCAGTCAGATCGGCCTGTCCACATGACTCCAGCAGGAATACAAGCATGATGTACACTGTGGCACTGTGAAGCTAGATATAATGATCAGACTGAAAAACCCTCATGGCATCACAGATTTGGAAGTTAAAAGAGAACTGAAGTCATTTTTAAACTTGCTTTATTTCTTAATTAACGTGTTATTCAATTACGTTTTCAGTTTTGGTAACCTTATATCGTGACTCGTATTGCCAACTAATTGCAATTAAATATTATACTTATCGGCCTATTCGGTTTTTAGCCGTGTTGGATTTAGTTCACTTGGTCCACTGCAAGCGTCACTTATCCGCGCGATCTTCACGAGACTTGTATGAGACTTCGAAACGTGAAGCGTCAGCCAGGTGTCAGTGCCGCCATTTTGAAAACTGTTTTCCAAACGAAGTATTGCACAAAAATGGGTTTAAATGATAATGACTGCCTACTTTTTTCAAACTTTCCTGATTGCTATCAAAACAAATAAACTTCCGGCTTGATTACATCAGCATTCGAAAGAGGGCACGCGCGTCTTTTGACAACGTTGGCAGATGTTGGTCACTTTGATTTCCGCTGTACATTTTACTTACGTCCTACGAAGTCTCACACAGGTCTCAACGAATCTCATTTACGGCCATCGCTTTGACATACGGACTGATATATTACATAGCATATTTCAAACACTCATAACTTGCTATAGCAGTGACAAAATAGCTGTCAGAAATGCATTCCTATATTTAATAAAATGAGATAAATAGAATTTTGATAATAAAAAAATTAGCCATCAGTTCTCCTTTAATTTGAAATAATTAAATATGGAGAGTAAAACTGTTTGGCAACGAAAGTACTTGACTCTGGCAAAAAAAAAAAGTTTTATTCATGCAGTAACATCAATTTTATATTATTTTAAAGGTCCACACATGACATATATTAATATAAATTTCCATTTTTAACCACTATAGTAAAATTGAATAACTCAAATAATATATAAGCTTTTGCTGTTATGATCTATGTTTTGATATTTTTTTCAGTTAAAAAAAAATGAATGTAAAAATGAAATACAAATAAAAATGGGAATATATATATATATATATATATATATATATATATATATATATATATATATATATATATAGTAAAAATGTTTTTAAAAGTAAATAAAAATAAAAACAAATACAAGGGTAAAAAAATTAATAAATCGGAAATAAATATAAACGTAAAAAGTAAATAAAAATTAAAATAAATATATGTGTAAAAGAGTCGATGCAAATAAAATGAATAAAAATGTAAAAAAAGTAAATACAAATATAAATAATTAAATACATAAAAAGTAAGTAATAATAAAAATAAAGATAAATAAAAGCAGTTATTCATTCGTATCATTTTAGTGAAATTCTGGATATTTAAGGGTCCTTAAAGGAACAGTCCACCGTACTTCCATAATGAAATATGCTCTTATCTGAATTGAGACGAGCTGCTCTGTACCTCTCCGAGCTTTGCGCGACCTCCCAGTCAGTCAGACGCAGTCAGACGCGCTGTCACTCCTGTTAGCAATGTAGCTAGGCTCAGCATGGCCAATGGTATTTTTTGGGGCTGTAGTTAGATGCGACCAAACTCTTCCACGTTTTTCCTGTTTACATAGGTTTATATGACCAGTGATATGAAACAAGTTCAGTTACACAAATTGAAACGTGGCGATTTTCTATGCTATGGAAAGTCCGCACTATAATGACAGGCGTACTAACACCTTCTGCGCGCTTCGGCAGCGCATTGATACGGAGCTCAGATATCAATGTGCTGCCGAAGCGCGCAGAAGGTGTTAGTACGCCTGTCATTATAGTGCGGACTTTCCATAGCATAGAAAATCGCTACGTTTCAATTTGTGTAACTGAACTTGTTTCATGTCACTGGTCATATAAACCTATGTAAACAGGAAAAACGTGGAAGAGTTTGGTCGCATCTAACTACAGCCCCAAAAAATACCATTGGCCATGCTGAGCCTAGCTACATTGCTAACAGGAGTAACAGCGCGTCTGACTGACTGGGAGGTCGCGCAAAGCTCGGAGAGGTACGGATCAGCTCGTCTCAATTCAGATAAGAGCATATTTCATTATGGAAGTACGGTGGACTGTTCCTTTAAAGTCGAGGTGTCAGTGTGAGTATGTTGTAGGCAGAAAAAAGTTCAGCCACAGCGACTTCCATCAGATTTTCCCAGACGTTTCTAATCAGCTAACAAACATAAACTAGGCAAGCAAGAATATTCCATCAGAGGGGCTTCATCATCTCTTTCTTGTTTTTTTTCTCCTGGCAGACATCTAAGTATCCATTAATCCTGTCTTTGGAGAACCACTGCTCAGTGGAACAACAGAAACTCATGGCTCACTACATGACCTCCATCTTGGGCAGCGCTCTTCTCACACATCCACTGGGGAACAAAATACCGTCCTGCTTGCCATCGCCTGAGGTCAGTGATAACTCATTTTTCTGTCATAACGTGACATTATTGAGTGAAACAGGACCAGAGAATTTTGCTTGATGAAAGCTGGAATTGTGGGATTGAGAAGAAGGAAAATCATGGTGTATTACTGGTTAATATTACAGTATTTACATTACAGTGCTATCTCCTGACCAGTCGACGTTGATTCATTTTCTGTAACAGCAAATCACAGGGTTATACTGAATCAGTGCACTCGTTCTAATATGCTATCATTTCTAGAGTAACAAGTGTACCTGTATAGTAGACATTCCATCAAAATGGATTAAAAAAACTTACGTAATTGTCACTGGTGAACAGGGGCGCCGCTAGAAATTTTAGGCCCTATGAAAGAATGTAATATTGCCTTCCCCTTTACGTTTCTGGTAACCTGACTTCTTCATGAAGTCAATCTATTGATGGTTCACCATCAATTCTGTTTCTACCACGCGCAGCTAACGTTAGTGCTGAATTGGAAAGCAACAAACCTAACACGGTGTCACGCTCTGGCTCCTCCTACGCAGGACTGTACCATGTAATGAATTGGGAGAGGGGTGAAATATAAAGACTGACTATTCGAATAATTTTGCAGAAAATGGCAAACCAAACCAGAAGGTTGTTGTATTTGCTCGTTTTAAGAGACAAAATTATTAATTTTTTGAAAATTAAATCAACTTACACACTGTGTTAAGGGCGGCACGGTGGTGTAGTGGTTAGCGCTGTCGCCTCACAGCAAGAAGGTCTGGGTTCGAGCCCCGTGGCCGGCGAGGGCCTTTCTGTGCGGAGTTTGCATGTTCTCCCCGTGTCCGCGTGGGTTTCCTCCGGGTGCTCCGGTTTCCCCCACAGTCCAAAGACATGCAGGTTAGGTTAACTGGTGACTCTAAATTGACCGTAGGTGTGAATGTGAGTGTGAATGGTTGTCTGTGTCTGTGTGTCAGCCCTGTGATGACCTGGCGACTTGTCCAGGGTGTACCCCGCCTTTCGCCCGTAGTCAGCTGGGATAGGCTCCAGCTTGCCTGCGACCCTGTAGAACAGGATAAAGCGGCTACAGATAACGGATGGATGGACTGTGTTAATATTAAAAATTTCCTCTGAGGGCCCTCTGTCAATGCTGGGCCCTTAGAATTGTCCAAACTTTCCCCTTCTAACGACGCCCCTGCTGGCAAAGTTTTCTCTAAGGAAGCGCTTACCGGTATTTAGGATTTTTAAAAGGAGTCTTCAGTTTCAGCACTTTGTACCAGGGTTTGGTATCATTATAAGGGCAAAGTTTATGCCTTACTAATTCAAAAGAGAAAAAATAGACATGTGATGCTATAACAGGGACATGTTTCTTGGATATGAAATGTAACTATAAATGAATAAAATGTATGGCATGCAAAGTTAACCGTGTATCCTGTGTGTAAATGTTTTGCTGAGATTAAAAGCGTCCCGCATTTTACGATTCCGGAGACTGCCGAAGCAAGTGAGCAATAATATCACATGACCACCGTGGGCCGTGTTTGACCTACTTTCAACCAAAACAAGTCGCTGTCGGCAAACATGACGGACTCTGCTCTCTCACCAGCTAAAATCCAGCAGAAAAGAAAAGGAAAGCCTGCCTAGTGAGTGCAACTGCAAGATAGAGCAAGATTAGATGACGTGTCATTTTTCTGGATAGATAATTAAATCATTCTAGCTAGCGATTAGCTATCTTAGCCTTAGAATGCATGAGCTCGACTCCACAGTAGCAAGTATGGAGTTAATGTTTTGATCTTACAGAGAAAGAAACGATAACACAAAAGCAGTAACAGAGAAAAGATATATTCATCTTTTGTTTCACGGATCTATACGCGAACCTCAATCACAAATTACATCCCTGCGACTCAGAACCCTCCGAGGTCGATGTAGAGTCACAATGTTTTCTGCACGTCGCCATCTTGGTGTGACGCAGTTGGCTGTTTCCGTTGGGTCGTACTGTTTACCGTACCTCAAGAGGGAGGAAAACAGTCCCAAAACGAAGAAAAGCGACCCTCAGGACATTATCATATCTCGTCCAAATGATATTGTTCTTGCGAGACAGACAAAAATGCCATGCACAATAAAAAAATTAAAAATTTCAGATGACTTTGCAGTCAGGACCTTTTAATATACAGTAAAGTTGTAGTCATTGACAAATTGCTGTAGTATAAAAGGAATAAAACTCTTCAGGACATGCTGTTATCGGAAAATAATCAACTTTGCAGTCAACATAACCGTTCATTATACAAGTTATCCTGGATTATTTTTCTGTCCCAGCACTCTGATCGTGCTTTTAAATGCCAGCAAAAGTCATTGCATTGGCATGGAGTCAAAACTAGAAAGCAGGTAAACAAGGATGTGGTTTTTATGACATTTTCTGCAGTAAAATGGAGTGCACGCATGAGATTGCACGCATGAGCTTGCTCACAGCTTGGCGCCATATGCGTAGTTTCATCTAGTTGTGTATTTACAGCTTTATTGAATGGAATGAAATGAAATACAGACACATGTCCAATGCTTACATTTTCCTGTCTTTGGGATATAAGAGCTATTTAAACTAGAGATAAAAAAAAAAAAGCTTTCTGACTATAAATATTTGATACGTTTCGATTTCAGGGTTTGGGCTGTGGATAGTAGCTCAGAAGGCAAAACCTTTCCTGTCCATGACTTCCTATTGTCCGTAGATGGCTTCTTGTTCTTTATGCAGTTTATGGAACTTCCTGTTTTTTTAGATTTCCTCGTCCGTGGGATAATAATGCTCAGTGGAAACAATGATTCAGGATCAATAGTGCAGTGATGTTGCTGTTGCTATAAACACGGGTTAAAAGCAGCCCTATATTTAGTGATTGGTACAGATTGTGGTACAGTTAGAAGGTTATGATGTTATTCTTATTATTAAAAAATGCAAGACTGGGTAGTTTTGGAAAAATGTGGGCTGAGTGGTGATACAGAGTGGAGTTTTGTCTTTTCTGTTAGCATTATAGTCTGAGATTAGGGGCTTGGATGGAGTTCGAGCTACTTTAATACAGACCAGAAGGCGCTGCCCTCCACCCTACACCTCCTAACCCACCAAACCCCACCCCGACTTCTTGTGAAGTAAAGCTTCAGAGAGATTTTCTGGCTCGGAGTGAGTTGTGTCTGTTAGCTGGATGTAGTCCTGCATTCTTACTTCGTTGAATTTCCCTCAGGGGTTAGGGCGGGATCGGAATGCTCTTGCAGAAGAAAAGACGTTGCACGAAAGCACACAGACATGAGGAGGAGCAAGGAGTCCTCTTTCACTGACATTTAATACCTTTAAAGAAGTGAACAGGGCTTTTTGTCGTGCCGCAGCTCTGAAAAAACAGTGAATCATATGGCTGTTTTTTTTTTTTTTTGGTCAAGGAACAGGCCAAAACTGTAAACTGGAAGTACACTGTTTGAAAGAGCTGAGTGCTCTGTAAGAAAATCATGTTGTAAAAATCAATAAACTTGCAGAAAGAATATTTCAGGCGCTTAATTAAGACTGAAGGAACACATTTTGTGTGTGGAATTATGCAACAACAACAAAGTCTGTGAATTGTCCAAAATGGTGACCTGCTCCCTGTTCATTTCACAAGCAGTAAAGTTCATTATGGGTATCTTTTTTTTTTTTCCATCCAATCTGTGGATGCTAGAGTCTCATGTCTAGTGTCTCGTGCCCTATGCAGTGCATTGTGGGATTTCCTCAGAGCTCTAAATATTCTCCACTGTGCTTTCAGGCAGTGTTGTAATCAAGTCACTAAACCTCAAGTCCGAGTCCAGTTTTGAGTCCCAAGTGTTCAAGTCCAAGTCATTAAGGCTACATCCACACGACAACGACAACGAGATTTTATTTTAAAAAAAAAACATCGCGTCCACATGGGCAACGGATCAGTAAAATATCAGGTACATATGGCAACACAACGCTTGCTGAAAACGATGCAATACACATGCCACACCTCTACGTGCGCTGTAAGACGGTCCCATCGGAGACACCAGAACAATAGAAGAAGTAGGACGCATGCGCATAAACCCCTTCTTCTACCCGGCGTGAAGCACTCACAGGAACAAGCACACAACAATAAGAAGAAGATGGCTGCGACTACGCGAGGAAATCGTGCCTTCTGTGTGTACAAATTAGTTTTATTAGTGTGCATAGTTTTATATAACTTAATTTTCTTATTGTGTGTGAACATTTTGAAAAGCATTTTTATATAATTTATATAACTTTTTATATTGTGTGTGAACATTTTGAAAAGCAGTCTTATCCAATAAAAAAAAGAAATTCAAGAAATGGTTCAGTTACTTGTTTATTTAAAAGAAAAGCTGTATACAAAAGTGAATGCAATGCAGTGGTTCATACAAAACAGCGAGAGTGCTGCTTGTTCTAGTCATGTGGTTGTGACGTCATCGTAAACAAATCCGTTCTACTCATCCAGACGACTTCGCAACGGTGCCGTTGCCTGATTTTTTCACTCTGGAACCCGTTCTCAAAAAATATCGTTTTGGGGCACCCAAAACGCCGGTGCCGTGTGGACGCCAGGCCGAAACGATAAACAATTTTATCAGATTCACCTGAATCCGTTGCCGTGTGGACAGCCTCTAAAGAAAATTCCGGAGATGAGTCCGAGAACAAGACTCCATCTGCACCATTTGACGGTGGCTGCTGCTGCCTTTATGTGAAAGCATCTTTGCTGCTGTGTTGGACTAACGTTCCTGCTCGACTGCCTCATTTTAATTAACAGTCTACAGATAAAAAGCTTGTTCATCGCTCAGCAAGCTCCGCCCACTATCAACAGGGCAAATAACATGAGAGAGGGTTAACACTAGTTAGTTCATCGCTCAGCAAGCTCCGCCCACTAGCAACAGGGCAAATAACATGAGAGAGGGTTAACACTAGCTAGTTCATCGCTCAGCAAGCCCCGCCCACTAGCAACAGGGCAAATAACATGAGAGAGGGTTAACACTAGCTAGTTCATCGCTCAGCAAGCCCTGCCCACTAGCAACAGGGCAAATAACATGAGAGAGGGTTAACACTAGCTAGTTCATCGCTCAGCAAGCTCCGCCCACTATCAACAGGGCAAATAACATGAGAGAGGGTTAACACTAGCTAGTTCATCGCTCAGCAAGCCCCACCCACTAGCAACAGGGCAAATAACATGAGAGAGGGTTAACACTAGCTAGTTCATCGCACAGCAAGCCCCGCTATCAACAGGGCAATGAACATAGTGTGTCACTTCCTTCTCTGGGTGGAGTCTTGCCAAATGACGATTAAAGTTCGAGGTTGTCCCCGTCGTCTCCTCGATAATTCTTCTACATATGGAACACACAGTAGTGCATTTTTTCCCACTGCACGAGAAGTCTGTATAAGCAAAGCGGACAATCCTAGGGGCGTCTCTCCAGGCATTTTAGCGCCATTAACGTTAGTTTGTTCCTCAACATGACGTATGAACAGGTGAATGTGCATTCTCTTACACGGAATTAGTATAAAAATTAATGTAGATAGAAATATCCTATGCCAAATTATTAAGAAAAGGAAGAAAGAAAGCACAACTTTATTCATCACACACTTGTGAAATTTCCTCTCTGCATTTAACCCATCTGAAGCAGTGAACACACACATGCACAATGAGCGCACACACACACACACACACACGTACCCAGAGCAGTGGGCAGCCATGCTAACAGCACCCAGGGAGCAGTTGGGAGTTAGGTGCCTCACTCAAGGGCACCTCAGCCAAGGTCGTCCCATATTAACCTAACCGCATGTCTTTGAACTGTGGGGGAAACCGGCACACCCGGAGGAAACCCACGCGGACACGGGGAGAACATGCAAACTCCACAGAGAAAGGCCCTCGCCGGCCGCTGGGTTCGAACCCAGAACCTTCTTGCTGTGAGGCGACCGTGCTAACCACTACACCACCGTGCTGCCCATTATGGCATGTTACAAAAAAATAAAGAAAAAATCCAAGTCCTCGTCTCTAATTTACGAGTCTGGATGCAGTTAATGCACGAGTCTGAGTCCTCAGTGCTCAAGTCCAAGTCAAGTCACGAGTCCTTAAAATTAGGGCACAACTCGGACTCGAGTACTACAAGCCCACTTTCAGGCATCACTATGAAATTCTCTCATAAAAAATCTCTCATAGTAAATAAATTCCCTGCGTTTTGGACATGCTTGTAGTGTTGCACGTAAAAGATCCATCATTTCCACTCTACATGTCATCTGTAGCAATGTATAGTGTTTTATTAGTGCAAACGTAATGTTTCTGCTTGCAGGAATTAAAGGGCCGGATCCTGATTAAAGGGAAACGCCTTAACAAGCTGGACGCAGTGTTTAACAACAACAGAGAGGACGCGGAGAGCGTGTCTGAAGAAGACGAAGCTGCCGAAACCAAACAGAATGAACCAGAGCAAAAACCTAAGGTGCATCAATCACACATTATCACAGCATTTTTTTTTTTAAACAATAGCATGACAAAAATCAAGGAAGTAGATCTCGATCCCTATTGAACAAACTAGCGGTGATTGCAGTGAGGAGAAACTTCCTGAGATAACACAAGGCAGGAACTTTGACACTCAAAAGGAAACCAAGGTTCACTGTGAGCAGACTGTGGATGTGATTCCTGGGATGCACTTTGTGATTTATGATTACAGCAGCAGTTGTTAGGTACAAATCTACAGTATCCAGGGTTAGTGATATCATCCACTGAGGACCGAAAGTGTTAACGGGAAGTGTAAATCTATGTAGGATCATCCAAAACAGCAGAAAGTGAAACACAAATGCATAAAGCTCCAAGCAGAAGAGCTTTCAGGAGGAATCTGGAGAGCCACAGCAGTAGAAGTGTGTGTCAGTGTTGTCGTGATATACACTACCGTTCAAAAGTTTGGGGTCACCCAGACAATTTTGTGTTTTCCATGAAAAGTCACACTTTTATTTACCACCGTAAGTTGTAAAATGAATAGAAAATATAGTCGAGACATTTTTCTGGCCATTTTGAGCATTTAATCGAGCCCACAAATGTGATGCTCCAGAAACTCAATCTGCTCAAAGGAAGGTCAGTTTTATAGCTTCTCTAAAGAGCTCAACTGTTTTCAGCTGTGCTAACATGATTGTACAAGGGTTTTCTAATCATCCATTAGCCTTCTGAGGCAATGAGCAAACACATTGTACCATTAGAACACTGGAGTGATAGTTGCTGGAAATGGGCCTCTATACACCTATGGAGATTTTGCACCAAAAACCAGACATTTGCAGCTAGAATAGTCATTTACCACATTAGCAATGTATAGAGTGGATTTCTGATTAGTTTAAAGTGATCTTCATTGAAAAGAACAGTGCTTTTCTTTCAAAAATAAGGACATTTCAAAGTGACCCCTAACTTTTGAACGGTAGTGTAGATAATAGATCAGTTATGCATATACAGTATAGAGGATTTGAATAACAAACCATAACTGTGCATGTGTTTTTTTTTTTTTTTTTACTTAAACACACACTTCCATACAAATTGTCTTTTACATGTTTTTTATTTAGAACAAAAAGATCAAGCTCGCTAAAGAGCTATCTGACCTGGTGATCTACTGCAAGAGTGTCCATTTCAACAGTTTCGAGCACGCACGTGAGAAACAGGCCTGCTACGAGATGTCGTCCTACAAGGAAAGCAAAGCCAAGAATCTGGCAGAAAATTCAGGTAATTTGGTTGCTGTATATAAACCAGGTTCTACGAGTATTTTAAGGTCATGCACCACAGACAAAAATTCTTTTAACTATCATTTTCAGATTCTCAGCTGCGTTTCTGTGCAGCCTACTGGCAGGACAAAGACCGACAGTGCATTTTGATTTATTTGATTTAATTTTAATCTGTTTTGGTAAATCTGGTATTTAATTATAAGTTATGAGTAGGTGAATTTATATTTCCGGACATTTTTGTCTTATTTTGAGAGAGCGAGAGATATTAAGATATTAAGGCAATATCAGGCGGCACGGTGGTGTAGTGGTTAGCGCTGTCGCCTCACAGCAAGAAGGTCCTGGGTTCGAGCCCCGTGGCCGGCGAGGGCCTTTCTGTGTGGAGTTTGCATGTTCTCCCCGTGTCCGCATGGGTTTCCTCCTGGTGCTCCGGTTTCACCCACAGTCCAAAGACATGCAGGTTAGGTTAACTGGTGACTCTAAATTGACCGTAGGTGTGAATGTGAGTGTGAATGGTTGTCTGTGTCTATGTGTCAGCCCTGTGATGACCTGGCGACTTGTCCAGGGTGTACCCCGCCTTTCGCCCGTAGTCAGCTGGGATAGGCTCCAGCTTGCCTGCGACCCTGTAGAACAGGATAAAGCGGCTAGAGATAATGAGATGAGATGAGAAGGCAATATCACAAGAGTGCAGTTATCAACAGTTCTGTAAGCAAGAAATTAATTTTGAATAACTGACAGTTTGGACACAATACAGCCAAACGTTCAGTTTTTTTTATCCCCTGCTGGCTGAAAGGCCTGAAGGGGGATTATGTCGTGGTGATTTCCATCTGTCTGACCGTCCATCTGTCCTGGGAAGGGTGCTCACCTTCTGAAATCAACTCCTCTCACAGTTTTTGGAGGAATTTCACCAAACTTGGCAAAAGACTTTGTTATATGTCTAGGGGCGTAGCTAGGATTTTCAAAGGGGGGGTCACACACTGACTGGCAGCCTGAGTGCATTATGTAACAAAAAAATAATTACCATTGCTAGTTTTAGGTAGCTTAGAAACCGGCTCTTCCATTATTGCTGTTTCTTCCACGTTTTCTTGATCCCGTGTTGTAGAAACGGCACTAAAACTTAGCTTCGAAGCCACAAAATTCAACTTTGATGGAAAAAATCTATAATAAATTGCGTACCTCTCTTCACGTCGAAAGAAAGAGGAAAGTTTCGCTTGTTTTGACATGGCCAATTATTAACACGAGGAAATACTCGTAATTCGCAGCTAAAAAGACTGCAGCTACACTGGCAGCTTGACCATGCTTTCTAGTGCGATCGTGTTGCGCTTGCGCAGTACTGTGCCAGTCCTGTACGCCTTGGCTCATGCACCTGAAGGTGCGCCTCGGGCTGCGCGCGCACGCCTAACGAGCTCCGGCACGTTAGGCATAACAAAGAACACCTGTCTTTAATCAGTGAACTATGTTTGGGCTATTTAAGGACCACGCCCATGCAAGGACAATGCGAAGTATTACGTCGTGTCTACACAGTAAAAATCATAGTGTCAATTTTACTCTTTAAGAGTTGAATTTAACTCTCTGTCAGATAACATTTGGTCCCACTCAAAATCAGTGTAAAATTTACTCTATAGCCAGTGTAAGATTTTTAGAGTTAATTTTACTCTATTTTGTGTCAAAATTAACAATGAGGTGTGTAAAAATATTTAACACTATAGATAGTGTAAGATTTTCAGAGTTAATCTGACTCTATATTGTATTTTCGCGGGGAATCATCACCCTGCAGAGTAGATTTTGTCGTTGTGTCTAAGTGGGAATTAACTCTCACTTTTGACACTACCATTTAGATGATTTTACTCTGCATAGTGTTATAACTACTCTATCCAGAGGAAAATAGGTTTACACTGCAATATTGACACTCCATTTTTTACTGTGTAGTGTGCCTTACAGAGCCTTGTTCCCTGTCCCTGTTGACCTCCTGGTTTTTCAACTCCTGTTTCTCGTCTCTTGATCTTGTATAGTTTTGCCTCTGATATTCTGTCCGCGCCTCGATTGACCTCCTGCCTGTTTCCTCGATTACGACTTTGCCTGCTGTTTTGGACTGTTTGCCTGTTGTGTGTGTTTCACGCACTTTATGCTCATATCGCACTGTGTATTATTTAACATATCTGCACTTACATCCGCCTCTCCCGCACACACTCTGACAAACTGGGTTTTCGTGCCCAAACCACAGGAAGTCCATACAAGGTTATAGAAACCCTAATGAGGCTGAGGTGACAATCTAGTTTAAAAAAAAAATGTTAGAAAAATTACAGTGGGTGCTTTTCTAATATTCTTATGCGGCTATTGAAAAAAATGTATGGTCTGACAAAGGGGGGGGGGGGGGGGGTCACGTGCACCCCAGGACACCCCCCTCCCCCCAAACTACGCCCTTGATGTCGGTAGTACACATATTGTAATTTTGTTCAATTCGGTCGCATTTTACCAGAGTTACGGCCCTTGATTAACAACCTTGTACTTTCACAATTTCATGAAGGTGTGGTTGCCTTCTGACATCGACTCCTCTCACGATTTTTGGATGAATTTCTCGAAGCTTGGCAAAAGGCTTTGTTATATGATGGTAATACACATATTGTGATTTAATTTCGTTTGTGAAAATTTGACGGGAGTTTTGACCCTTGATTAAATAACTTGTACTTTGACAATTTCATGAGGGTGTACGTTCTTCTGAAATCAACTCCTCTCACAATTTGTGGAGGAATTTCACCAAACTTGGCAAAAGGCTTTGTTATGTGACAGTTATACGCATATTGAAATTTTGTTTAATTTGGGCAAATTTGACCAGAGTTATGCCCTTGATTATTAACAAACTTGTACTTTGGCAATTTCATCAAGGTGTGCTTGCTTTCTGAAATCAACTTCCCTCACAATTTTTATTATTCCCTGCTGGAGGATTATGTCGTGTCGATGTCCGTCCGTCCCAGGAAGGGTGCTCGCCTTCTGAAATCAACTCCTCTCAGAATTTTTGGAGGAATTTCGAAATTCCCCCCACTAGCAGAAATAGATCCCAAAGAAGCCACACTCACTTTATAGTCTCTCGGTTAACTGACTAGCTAGCTCATATTGATTTGTACATTCCCGTTCTTCAGGTGAAAATGGCGTCCATTCTTCCTTTTCATCTTCATCTGACGGGCTTTCGTATTTTAACTCAAAAGTTATATTCGTGAAAAATGTATCCTTTGCTATGTCCCTTGATGATGTCATTAACACTACTTTAACAATCATGTCGAATCAGGAAGTGGAATTTTATGTCACGAACACAGACGAGAGGAGTGATACACACAGTGAAAGGGCCCAGTGCAGTTATAGTAAATATAAACACACTTAGAATGCCGCTCAACCAATCAATTGGTGGACCAGAACTAATTATTGTGTAATGTGCCATGATTAATGGAATAAGCCTAGTTTAAGAGTTATCTAATTAGATTGTTACACTCTCTAGAAACCTCCACTAAAAATCTCAGCCTGTTCTGATCCAAGTCAGTTAACTAATGGCACAATGATCTCATTCGTTTCCTGTCCCTCAGTCTGTAACATTGCTAATATATATTTAGGCACTGTGTAAAAGCAGAGCTTCCAGTGAGTGTTAAATGTGTTAGTAAATAATCCCACATTAGTTTTTAAAAAGTTAAAAATAAGCGCTGGATGAAAACCTATCTGTCTTATGTAAATAAAGATACAAATTTTGTTGTCCGGTGGTCAAGTGATTGAGATATGTTGCTTTGCACTTACGATCAGGTTCCCTGTGGTGGTACACGGACGTCATTTGTATGTACGGACGTCGTACAGTCTTAAAAGCCATCAAAAATCGGGTTGATACATTAGCATATTCTCTTAAGTATGGGGCTTTGCTTCGCACACAGGGAGTTACGCTACAATTGAATATGAGAACAGGATGAGGAAATCATCTCCATATTCCATCACAGTATGTGCACAGCTACGTAAACATTTTAGCCTAACTGGATTTGGTGCAAATACAAAAATCCAAAGAAGATTTTTAGAAAACCATTCATCTTAAAGAGATGACATGAGACAGCAGGAGAGTTTGTTTTAGCATGTTGATGTGAAATGTTTGTCATAACACGCAAACATTACTGGTTGCACAATCCTTCTGAGAAAATGCCATTTGTTAACACATTTCTTTTTTACATATGTAAATTAATGCTTCGTTTGCATATTCTAATACTTTTTGAAGGAAACTTGTACAAAAAATAGCTTTTGACAGTTTCATTCTGATACGAGTTTGAAATACCTCTATTGAGGTGTGAAAAGAAAATATGTACAGATATATACTGTGGATATCCATCCATCCATCCATCCATCCATCCATCCATCCATTATCTTATCCTGTGCAGGGTCGGAGGCAAGCTGGAGCCTATCCCAGCTGACTATGGGTGAGAGGTGGGGTGCATCCTGGACAAGTCGCCAGGTCATCACAGGGCTGACACATAGACACAGACAACCATTCACACTCACATTCACACCTACGCTCAATTTAGAGTCACCAGTTAACCTAACCTGCATGTCTTTGGACTGTGGGGGAAACCGGAGCACCCGGAGGAAACCCACGCGGACACGGGGAGAACATGCAAACTCCACACAGAAAGGCCCTCACCGGCCACGGGGCTCGAACCCGGACCTTCTTGCTGTGAGGCGACAGTGCTAACCACTACACCACTGTGCCGCCCAGTGGATACACAGTGCTGTGCAAAAGCCTAAGGCACCCTATTGTTTTTTGTTGGTTTTTTTTGTCATCCAAAATTTGTTATAGATTTCTATTTTATGACTTCTACATTGGTTAGCGCTGTTGCCACACAGCAAGAAGGTCCGGGTTCGAGCCCCGTGGCCGGCGAGGGCCTTTCTGTGCGGAGTTTGCATGTTCTCCCCGTGTCCGCGTGGGTTTCCTCCGGGTGCTCCGGTTTCCCCCACAGTCCAAAGACATGCAGGTTAGGTTAACTGGTGACTCTAAATTGACCGTAGGTGTGAATGTGAGTGTGAATGGTTGTCTGTGTCTATGTGTCAGCCCTGTGATGACCTGGCGACTTGTCCAGGGTGTACCCCGCCTTTCGCCCGTAGTCAGCTGGGATAGGCTCCAGCTTGCCTGCGACCCTGTAGAACAGGATAAAGCAGCTACAGATAATGAGATGAGACTTCTACATTATCGAGTCGGTACAAAAACATTTTAGAGTCCAAACATTCATTTTCCAGCACAAAATTAAATGTTACAGAAAAAAAAGTTTGTATCTGAGCAGCATTTTCCATAAGAGAGCACTTTTCATATTAAAAAAAGAGAACATAATGAAGGCTGCTGGGTTTTGGTGCAAAATGAAGAAGCGAGTGTGACAGTCAAAGTGTCCAGAAGAACTGGGGCTGGTTCTGTAAGATGCTCAGTAAAACCTACAGCTCATTTCTGCATAAAACTGCACTCACTGGACCTGAGACTACTATATTTTTTTTAAAGCAAAGGGTCGTCTGACACCAAATATTGACTTTGTTTCATTTATTATAGCTTACTGCTATAATAAATGAATGTATATATGTTCATAGTATTTTTTTAATGTTGAAATGTTTAATTTCATTATATTTAAGCTATTTTTGGTCTACAGCGTTTCTTTACATGTGCCTAAGACTTTTCCACAGTACTGTATATAAACGAACCCTTCCAGTGTGCTTGTGTATCATTTACCAACACGTTGTCTTCGGTGTATCTGCCCTAATTTGATCCCTAAACATTCCGCTTGTTTTTCTTTTGTATTTCAGCAAATGAATACATCCACCACAACATGGACAAATTAAGCAGAATTTACCCTTCAGGCACCCGGACAGACTCGTCCAACTACAATCCTGTCATGATGTGGAACGCAGGCTGCCAAATCGGTGACATTTAGTTGCATTTAATTAGCCTTCCTTTCTTAAACCAAAAAAGAAATGCACACAGTGTGTCCATGACCCCTGGTGTGTGTTTGGTGTCTAATATTTGCTGTGAAGCTAACAGAGCCAAGTGAAGCTAATAGAAACCAGTTGAAATCATCGCACTTGCCTCAGATGACATTGTTAACAACATCGCAACATACTGTACGTAAGCAAATTTGTAAAACATGATACATTTGAATTAAGCAAACTGATCCAAACGCGAGTCTGAGAATAAACTGTGTACTGAAGAAGAAAGTGGTTTGTCTTCAAGATTGAGCTACAGGATGGAGTTTTGGGTCATAGATAGCACGTTAAAACCAAAACACGTCTCTGGCTCTGGCTCTATTCATACTTTATGCTTTCGTCGTGATTGTCATTATTGGGCTGTATCTCAAATTGAAACTCAGCTCACAAAATTCGAACAAAGGGAGATGGATGCCGATTTTAATTGTTTGGCACCCTATATATATATGTTTTTTTTCCATCCAAACTTTGTTATAGATTTCTATTTTATGACTTTTACATTATCGAGTTTATATATATTTGAGTTCCAAACGTTCGTTTTCCAGCACAAAATTAAATCTTACAGAAAAAATAAAGTTTGTATCTGAGCAGCGTATTGCATAAGAGAGCACTTTTCAGATTAAAAAAGAAAACATAACTAGACAGGGACACTCTAACGAGTGCAAACCCCGTCTTTTCCCTATTAAAATACATTGGGCGAAAATTTCGAAGTTCTGCCATGACCTTGACCTTTGACCTTTGACCTCCAAAATTTAATGGTTTCCTTCCTGGGTGATTGGCAACACATGTACAAAATTTGGTCCAAATCGATCCATTGGTTCTTGAGATATCTTGCAGACACACAGACAGACAGACACACACACACACACACAGACTGACGCAGGTGAAAATAATAACCCCTCCGACTACTGTCGGCGGGGTTAATGAAGGCTGCTGGGTTTTGGTGCAAAATGAAGAAGCGAGTGGGACAGTCAAAGTGTCCAGAAGAACTGGGGCTGGTTGTGTAAGATACTCAGTAAAACCTACAGCTCATTTCCACATACAGCTGCACTCACTGGACCTGCAAAGGGTGGTCTCACACCAAATATAGACTTTGTTTCACTTATTATGGCTTACTGCTTATAGTATTTTTTTAATGTTGAAACATTTCATTTCATTATATTTTAAGCCATTTTGGTCAAAAACAGTTCTTTCCATGTGCCTATGGTGGTGTTTACATTAGACCGTATCCGTCTCGTTTTCGTCGCGGATGCACTGTCCGTGCACATTAAAACGCCGGGAAACGACTCCACAGGCGGAACAACTTGAATCCGCCAGGGCCCACGTATTCAACCCAGTTCGTATCTGATCCGGTGCTGTGTAAACATTGAGGAACGAGGAAACGCTGTGCTGAGCTCTAGCTGACGTCGTCATTGGACAACGTCACTGTGACATCCACCTTCCTGATTCGCTGGCGTTGGGATCACACATACAGCGGCTCAGTCCCGAATCACTGCTCATGCGCTTCACTCGCGCGCTCTGTGAGCTGCGCAGGGCCGGAGTGCGCACCCTCCAGATGGCACTCGCTGTTCAGGGCGGAGTGATTTGGAACGCAGGAGGAAGCGCTGAGCCGCACTGAGGTTTATTTACACATTTCAACCTCCTTCAGGCGCTTAAACTCAGTGAGAACATGAACATCACAGCCAGGTGTGTTTATCTGCTGGAGAAGGTGTTCGCTTGCCATCCTTCCACTTGCAAGTGGTGAGTGACTTGCGCATGCCCGATATGCACTGGGATCATGTGACGTGCCGTCTAATTAGTCATGTGATTAGCGTATCCGTGTATTGGCGTTGCTGTGTGCACGCGAATCGTGTATTGGCGTTGCTGTGTGCACGCGAATCGTTTTAAAAACGTTAATCTGATGATCCGCTGATACGGTCTAATGTAAACACCACCTAAGACTTTTACACAGGGCCGTGTGATAGTGCAGTGTTTCAGAATAGTGATAAAGACTAGCCTATTCATTTAAATGTAACTTGTCTGAATGCGCCTTCAAGTAACTTTTCAGAAGTACAGTATCCGCTCTGATGGTCCCATTAGTAAGTCAAAAGACCCCTGGACTGAAGCAAGTTTGTTTGTACTACTGAAAAAAGTGACACGAACGTGTGATGATTTAGCCATACAATTTGTTTGCACAATGCTAACGTGAAAGTTGCAAGCTTTCATTACATGTTAGGAACATTAGCAGCATAGCAAAGCCAGATTTCAGACATCAAACCTGTATTTGGTGTAATGGAGACACTGGATAAATCAGCTTTTTGGTCAAACTATCATGTTTTTGCCTGTTTGAACAGTGGCTCTGAACTTCCAAACTAACGGCAAGGAGATGGATTTGAACCAAGGACAGTTCCTGCCGAACGGGAAGTGTGGCTACATCCTGAAGCCTGATTTCATGAGGAACCGGGACTCTCGGTTTGATCCTTACAATCCCATAAATGGACCCTGGTTCAGGAAGAAGATCCTCCATGTCATGGTCTTTATCGATTTTATATATGAAATATTAAACACTCTTTGTTTTTAAGTATTTACCATTTTATTAAGTTATTTCATGCCTTGTATTGCCTGTTTTGTCCAACACATGGTGGTATTTGTCAGGAAAAGCTCAGTGTCGATACAGTGCCGTGCACAAGTTTTCACACCCATAGAACTCATCTCATCTCATTATCTCTAGCCACTTTATCCTTCTACAGGGTCGCAGGCAAGCTGGAGCCTATCCCAGCTGACTACGGGCGAAAGGCGGGGTACACCCTGGACAAGTCGCCAGGTCATCACAGGGCTGACACATAGACACAGACAACCATTCACACTCACATTCACACCTACGGTCAATTTAGAGTCACCAGTTAACCTAACCTGCATGTCTTTGGACTGTGGGGGAAACCGGAGCACCCGGAGGAAACCCACGCGGACACGGGGAGAACATGCAAACTCCACACAGAAAGGCCCTCGCCGGCCCCGGGGCTCGAACCCAGGACCTTCTTGCTGTGAGGCGACAGCGCTAACCACTACACCACCGTGCCGCCACCCATAGAACTTTTTCCATATATTGTTATGTTACAACCTGGAACTGAAATGAAGTTAATTAGGATTATTTAACAATTATTTGCCGAAGGCGAAGTGAATATCGGTGAATAATGACCAAGATGAAGTCGAATTTATTATTCACTGAGCCTGAGGCAGATAATTGTTTTAGTATAAATACACAGATTATTTTTTTTAAATTAAACCGTATTAAAAAAATTATTTATTTCAATCTTCAAAAGCTGCATGCAAACGTAATGTGCTTGTGTACTTGTGTCACTGATCTATGCCGAGTCACATAGAATAATTTGTTTTGAAATCCATCCATCCATCCATCCATTATCTGTAGCCACTTATCCTGCCCTACAGGGTCGCAGGCAAGCTGGAGCTGACTATGGATGAGAGGCGGGGTACACCCTGGACAAGTCGCCAGGTCATCGCAGGGCTGACACCTAACCATTCACACTCACATTCACACCTACGGTCAATTTAGAGTCACCAGTTAACCTAACCTGCATGTCTTTGGACTGTGGGGGAAACCGGAGCACCTGGAGGAAACCCACGCGGACACGGGGAGAACATGCAAACTCCACACAGAAAGGCCCTCGCCAGCCACGGGGCTCGAACCCGGACCTTCTTGCTATGAGGCGACGGCGCTAAACACTACACCACCATGCCACCCCTTGTTTTGAAATGGATAATATAAATTACAATTCCTCATTACCTTTGAATAGTTTTAGACCAAACTTCATAGCATCTTTAGTGCTTTTAGGAACAGCATTTTCTTTCATCAGTTGTAATTCTTCCTCACTTACAGTGACGAAACAATTGACCGCCATTTTGCCGAGTCGCTTGAGGTGATTATCGAGAAATAATCTGAATCTCTCAACCAATCAGGGGACGCAATTTCCTATGATCACCTCCATATTTATACTAAATATCATTAATTTTTACTGAACAGAGCTAGACTCAGGCGGCACGGTGATGTAGTGGTTAGTGCTGTTGCCTCACAGCAAGAAGGTCCGGGTTTGAGCCCCGTGGCCGGCGAGGGCCTTTCTGTGCAGAGTTTGCATGTTCTCCCCGTGTCCGCGTGGGTTTCCTCCGGGTGCTCCGGTTTCCCCTACAGTCCAAAGACATGCAGGTTAGGTTAACTGGTGACTCTAAATTGAGCGTAGGTGTGAATGTGAGTGTAAATGGTTGTCTGTGTCTATGTGTCAGCCCTGTGATGACCTGGCGACTTGTCCAGGGTGTACCCCGCCTTTCGCCCGTAGTCAGCTGGGATAGTCTCCAGCTTGCCTGCGACCCTGTAGAAGGATAAAGCGGCTAGAGATAATGAGATGAGATGAGATGAGATGAGATGAGATGAGATGAGATGAGATGAGATGCTACCTTGTGTAGACTGATCACCTGCAATCCAAATTAAGTCACTTTCACTTACAGGTTTTAACTTTACAAAATGTGGACAAGTTCAAGGGCGGTGAATACTTTTACAGTACAAAAAGTCATAAGATGCTTTTTTTTTTTTTTTTGAAAGATCTCACTGCTAAAAGAATTTATTCCCAAAGCAAAGGTCATTTTTGTTGTTCTAAAGCAATTTGCCAAATTCTTCCTCTATTCCTTTTTTTCTTTTCATTTTCCATTATGTCTAATATCGTTACAAGTAATGAAGCTTCACAGCTCAGAATCAGAGTGCCAAGCTTAAAGAAAGCACGCTTCAGACACCAAATGTGTTTGAATTGTTCAAATACGTTTGGCGTAAAGGAGAAATTAGGTACGTTTCAGTTCTAGGTCAATAAACTGTGAATGCTGCCCTGTTTCCTTTCAGGTCATCTCAGCACAGCAGCTCCCCAAACTGAACAAGGATAAAACCAAGTCCATAGTGGACCCCTTCGTCAAGGTGCAAATCCACGGAGTGCCAGCGGACCACGCTAGCGTACAAACAGACTACATCAACAATAATGGCAAGTGTCATGAGCAAATCTACACTGAGATCTTTTTCATAGTGTATTGCATATTCACGAGTGATGTTTAATGTTTAACTTCCTGTGTCATGTTTTCTGTCTGCAGGCTTCAACCCAATGTGGAACAAAAACTTCCAGTTCACCATTCAGGTGCCGAATTTGGCCATAGTGCGCTTCTTGGTGGAGGATTATGACGCTGCGTCACACAATGACTTCATTGGGCAGTACACGCTACCTTTTAATAGCATGCAGAATGGTAAGCTTGTCATGGACTTCACCATTTGCCCTTCTCATTCTTCATTTTGTGAGATCACATCCATTAAAGTGGGCATATTACGAAAAACTCACTTCGGTGCTTTTGCACATACATTTGTGTATCTGGAGTGCCTACTAACCCACAAACTCTGAAATAAGACACCCAATTACTTTCTTTTGGGCTGCCAATTTCAGAAAAGGTGTGCTTCGACAAACTGTTCAGATTCGGCTCCATTTTCTATGTCACAAGTAGAGCTCGTTAGAATAATCCCGCCCACTCATCTGAGTATCTCCATTCAGGGCTTGAGAACTGCCTTTGCGAATGAATATTCAGGAGGAAAGTACTGCCGGATTGGCTGGCAGCAGAGCTGGGTGGGGTGAGAAGTGGCTTATTATGATTTAAAGGAACAGGCCGTTCCTCAAATCAGCCGTTTTGAACAGGGCTGTTTAGACAGGGTGAGAAGGAAGCTGTGGTGTTTTATCCTTCTGGTATTTTGATCAAAGCATGTCACAGACATCTCATTAAGATCTCAGGGAAATGTGTCAACTTGTCAAAAAGGAGTACGTCACCTTTAAAACACATGTAGTTTAAGTGTTGGCTAAAAGTGACCATTGCTGGATTGTGCACAAAAATAGATGGGCTGTGGTTAGCCTGCAATGGGCTAAAACAGCCAGTAGATGTAGCTGCAGGGACGTAATAAAATGGCCCGAGCGTATAATACAAGACTTGAATGGACAGGAAACATAGCTTGAAATATTTATTACATAATACCAGCATGATTTATAGACTGAATTTGGATAGAAAATTCATATAGGCTAACATTAGGGTTAGGGTTAGCGCTTGTACCTTGATTTTCATGTTTGTTTACCTATCTATTTATAACATTTTCCCTTTTGCAAAATTCTGGGTTGCCCCCAGACTTCCATGTCAAATTTGTTGAAGATCTGCTGAGAAATGGTGATGTTAACCCAAGACAAACAAAAATCCAAACATCCACCACCCAGGGGTCCACCAGGGACCCCCTGGGGCCCAAATATGGAATTTCTGAGTTCTGCCAAATTGTGGCCATCTCCTGTACCTACGTGCCAAGTTTAGTGAAGATCTGTCGAGAGTTTGTGTTAATAAATATAACGTGAAAGGCATTGAGGGAGGGGGTGGATGGATGTTGTGCCCCTCAGGGACCTCCTTGGGGCCTGTACATGAATTTTGTTTATATCTGCAGAATTCCAGGCCATCCCCGGGCCTACAGTGGAGCTTGAAAGTTTGTGAACCCTTTAGAATTTTCTATATTTCTGCATAAATATGATCAAAAACATCATCAGATTTTCACACAAGTCCTAAAAGTAGATAAAGACAACCCAGTTAAACAAATGAGACAAAAAATATTATACTTGGTCATTTATTTATTGAGGAAAATCACCTCATAGCAAGAAGATCTGGGTTCGAGCCCCGTGGCCAGCGAGGGCCTTTCTGTATGGAGTTTGCATGTTCTCCGCGTGGGTTTCCTCCGGGTGCTCCGGTTTCCCCCACAGTCCAAAGACATGCAGGTTAGGTTAACTGGTGACTCTAAATTGACCGTAGGTGTGAATGAGAGTGTGAATGGTTGTCTGTGTCTATGTGTCAGCCCTGTGATGACCTGGCAACTTGTCCAGGCTGTACCCCGCCTTTCGCCCGTAGTCAGCTGGGATAGGCTCCAGCTTGCCTGCGACCCTGTAGAACAGGATAAAGCAGCTAGAGATAATGAGATGAGAATATTTAATGCTAAATGTATGTTCTACAGTGGTGCTTGAAAGTTTGTGAACCCTTTAGAATTTTCTATATTTCTGCATAAATATGACCTAAAACATTATCAGATTTTCACACAAGTCCTAAAAGTAGATAAAGAGAACCCAGTTAAACAAATGAGACAAAATATTATACTTGGTAATTTATTTATTGAGGAAAATGATCCAATATTACATATCTGTGAGTGGCAAAAGTATGTGAACCTTTGCTTTCAGTATCTGATGTGACCCCCTTGTACAGCAATAACTGCAACTAAACGTTTGCGTAACTGTTGATCAGTCCTGCACACCGGCTTGGAGGAATTTTAGCCCATTCCTCCGTACAGAACAGCTTCAACTCTGGGATGTTGGTGGGTTTCCTCACATGAACTACTCGCTTCAGGTCCTTCCACAACATTTCCATTGGATTAAGGTCAGGACTTTGACTTGGCCATTCCAAAACATTAACTTTATTCTTCTTTAACCATTCTTTGGTAGAACGACTTGTGTGCTTAGGGTCGTTGTCTTGCTGCATGACCCACCTTCTCTTGAGAGTCAGTTCATGGACAGATGTCCTGACATTTTCCTTTAGAATTCGCTGATATAATTCAGAATTCATTGCTCCATCAATGACGGCAAACTGTCCTGGCCCAGATGCAGCAAAACAGGCCCAAACCATGATACTACCACCACCATGTTTCACAGATGGGATAAGGTTCTTATGCTGGAATGCAGTGTTTTCCTTTCTCCAAACATAACGCTTCTCATTTAAACCAAAAAGTTCTATTTTGGTCTCATCCATCCACAAAAGAGTTTTCCAGTAACCTTCTGGCTTGTCCACATGATCTTTAGCAAACTGTAGATGAGCAGCAATGTTCTTTTTGGAGAGCAGTGGCTTTCTCCTTGGAACCCTGCCATGCACACCAGTGTTGTTCAGTGTTCTCCTGATGGTGGAGTCATGAACATTAACATTAGCCAATGTGAGAGAGGCCTTCAGTTGCTTAGAAGTTACCCTGGGGTCCTTTGTGACCTCGCTGACTATTACACGCCTTGCTCTTGGAGTGATCTTTGTTGGTCGACCACTCCTGGGGAGGGTAACAATGGTCTTGAATTTCCTCCATTTGTACACAATCTGTCTGATTGTGGATTGGTGGAGTCCAAACTCTTTAGAGATGGTTTTGTAACCTTTTCCAGCCTGATGAGCATCAGCAACGCTTTTTCTGAGGTCTTCAGAAATCTCCTTTGTTCGTGCCATGATCCACTTCCACAAACGTGTTGTGAAGATCAGACTTTGATAGATCCCTGTTCTTTAAATAAAACAGGGTGCCCACTCACACCTGATTGTCATCCCACTGATTGAAAACACCTGACACTAATTTCACCTTCAAATTAACTGCTAATCCTAGAGGTTCACATACTTTTGCCACTCACAGATGTGTAATATTGGATCATTTTCCTCAATAAATAAATGACCAAGTACAATATTTTTTCTCATTTGTTTAACTGGGTTCTCTTTATCTACTTTTAGGACTTGTGTGAAAATCTGATGTTGTTTTAGGTCATATTTATGCAGAAATATAGAAAATTCTAAAGGGTTCACAAACTTTCAAGCACCACTGTACTTGCCAAATTTGGTGAAAATCCATTGAGAAATGGCGACATTAGCTCAAGACAAACAAACAAACTTTGCTGCTTATATATAGCTATTATTATATCCAGTGTAAACATATATTTGTTCTATGCTATTATATATATAAGCTCCAAAATTATTGGCACCCCTGGTAAAGATGAGTTTGAAAAGGTCATGAAAATCTTTTCTTTACTTTCACTGAAAGTATGAATGAAATCTAACCTTGAATGGAAGTAAATTGAAAAAAAACCCACACACTTTATCAAAGCCATGTTTTTTTGTTTTTAGCAATTTTTTTTTCCCAAAACCAGGTTACTGCAGTGTTACTGGAAAGTCATACAACCAAAATATAATGTAATATTCCCATTTATATTTCATTTTAAGTTCACCTTAATGTTTAAGAGCTCTTAAACAGATCATCCAATGACATTCTTTTTCACTGAGATATAAATATTGGAGTTGGGGTTCTACTTCCTGTTTCACGCTGAAGTCGAATTCAGGAGGAAAGTGCTACCATGTGCCAGAGACCCTTGTTTCTCAACAGCTATATGCATTACAGGTGCAGTTTGTAACATTTAAAAGTGTATCCAGACATATAATAATCACAGAACTTAAGATACCTTTGAAAATCGGACTGTCAGTATTGCAAAAAAAAAAAAAAAGTCTAGTTTTTTAATTTCATGCTTCAGTTTTTAATTTTCTGGCCCTGAAATTAGCTCCACCTTCACCATGAACATATCTGCTTAGCTATAAGCAGCTATAATTTGCCCACAAACTATTATGAATTGTTTAAACTCATAGATTAGAGTGGGATGGACCTCTAAAAAAATTACAAACAGCTCCTTTAAATATGTTCTTTGAATTAGATGATCTGGCACATGAATGAGTGTGAGTGTAATGTGGAATTTAATTCACAAACGCTATTTGATTCCTACAGGATACCGTCACATTCCACTGCTCACAAAAAATGGCGATGTCATCCCTTCAGCAAAACTGTTCGTCCACATCATGGTTCTGGACTCCTAAAGCACACGGAACAGTGCTGAGAGCAATCATGTGTCCCACTGTACGAAAAGCAGACCCTCTAATACCGAACAAGAAAACGTGTGCGTATATGTAATGAAACGGAGACGCTCGGATCTGTGGGACATCAAGTCATCGTTCAAGGGAACTCTCAGAATATATTTATATAAAATATGATGGGGATGGTCAGTGTGTAAACCTTTCATTTATAGTGTTTATCTTTTACCTCTGTGTGAAGTGACAATTTGTAATACTGTTATTTCCGATTAAATATAAATGTAAAGATTTATTAGGAAAAATCTCCAAAGGTGAATGCATCCAGGTGTGTGTTAGTGTGGCTGTGCAATTTTAAACTTTTATTCTGAGTTATGAGTTAGGTTTTAATGTAACTGTTCTTAAGTGAACACTCATCACGACACTGTCTATAAATATTTGTACCTTTTTTTAAATAGGATTACACTAAATGTTTCATTTATTTAAAAAAAAATTAAAATGAAACATGGGGAATTATTTGACATGGGGTCTCGTATGCTAATTTCTTTTTAATAATCAATCAATCAATCATTCTTAGTCGGCTATAAGAAATGTTTGCTTCTGAAGTACAGCTCTAAATGTCTGTTTGCTGTGGGGTCTTTATCTGACATGCAATTTTTCTTGAAATCCTGTTTTATATATTTATATAATGTTTATGATTTATTACTTTTAACACGGGCCAAATCCTGTTCCTGAGCTATGATTGTCATGAGTAAGCACTGTGTTTTCCTGCAACACTGACCAAATTAAGGTTAACGTCCAAGCAGTTAAAGATCACATCAGGCTGTTTTCACGTCTCCGTCACTGTGTTTTGTTGAACTGTAATACCTTTCTCTCTACTTGACTCTTCTAAACATTGTATCGTTCTACTAGATGAGGTGTTAATCTGTTCGACTCAGTCTGTAAATGTTAAACCAGTCATTTTTTATTCTTATAACAGGACCAAGGATGTCTGTGTCATTGATACTAATGAAATATCCCTCAAAGTCACTACTCTATGACAAAGCATCTAAATAAAACAATCTTGTGCATGTTGGTTTTTGTTCATTAGTCTTTGATACAGTATAAAAAATACCATTGTCTTTATACACACACACACACACACACAGTCCTGTGCAAAAGTATTCATCCCCCTTGGTGTTTGTCTTGTTTTGTCACATTACAAGCTGGAATTAAAATGGATGTTTGGAGGGTTAACACCATTTGATTTACACAACATGCCTACCACTTTAAAGATGCACATTGTTGTTTTATTGTGACACAAACAATAATTAAGATGAAAAAAACAGAAATCTGAAGGGTGCATAGGTATTCACCCCCTTTCGTATGAAACCCCTAAATAAGAGCTGGTCCAACCAATTCACTTCATAAGTCACATAATTAGTGAATTAAGATCCACCTGTGTGCAATCAAAGTGTCACATGATCTGTCACATGATGTCTGTATAAATCAACCTGTTCTGGAAGGACCCTGACTCTACTACACTACTAAGCAAGCGACATGAAAACCAAGGAGCCTCCAAACAGGTCAGAGACAAAGTTGTGGAGAAGTATAGATCAGGGTTGGGTTATAAAAAATATCCCAAACTTTGAATATCCCAGGGAGCTCCATTAAATCCATTACAGCAAAATGGAAAGAATACGGCACCACTACAAACCTGACAAGAGAAGGTCGCCCACCAAAACTCACAGACCGGGCAAGGAGGGCATTAATCAGAGATGCAACAAAGACACCAAAGAGAACACTGAAGGAGCTGCAAAGATCCACAGCAGAGATGGGAGTAATTGTCCATAGGACCACTTTAAGCTGTACACTCCACAGAGCGGGGCTTTATGGAAGAGTGGCCAGAAAAAAAAGTAACTGCTGAAGAAAACACGTTTAGAGTTTGCCCAACAGCATGTGGCAGACTCCCCAAACACATGGAAGAAGATTCTCTGGTCAAATGAAACAAAAATTGAACTTTTTGGCCATCATGGGAAATGCCATGTGTGGCACAAACCCAACACCCGGAGAACACCATTCCTACAATGAAGCATGGTGGTGGCAGCATCATGCTGTGGGGTTGTTTTTCATCTGCAGGAACAGGAAAGCTGGTCAGGACTGAAGGAAAGATGGATGGCACTAAATACAGGACAATTCTGGAGGAAAACCTGTTTGAGTCAGCCAGAGGTTTGAGACTGGGACGAAGGTTCACGGTCCAGCAGGACAATGACCCTAAACATACTGCTAAAGCTACAGTGGAGTGGTTTAAAGGGAAACATTTAAATGTCTTGGAATGGCCTAATCAAAGCCCAGACCTCAATCCAATCCAAATGAAGATTGCTGGACACCAACGCAACCCATCTAACTTGAAGGAGTTGGAGCAGTTTTGCCTTGAGGAATAGGCAAAAATCCCAGTGGCTAGATGTACTAAGCTAATAAAGACATACCCCAAGAGACTTTATCTGCATTACAGATAAATGGATACAAGAAAATAACAGAAAACTTCATAATTTAAAAATAGGTATCCTACGGGTGCATGTGGCTACTGCCCATAAATAAAACTGTTTTCTGATCCCGTGTCCATACAGTAAATATAGCATATATACATGTTATCGATTCTACTCGCCTCATCTCCTGCAAGCATCACCAAGCCGTGAGCAGCATCAGGGCTCGGAGTATTTTGGTTACCAACTTTGTTTACTGCGGTTTTGTTCAAAATACAGTGCTGTGTACTAGATCTATTTTCAAAATAGTAAGAAAGCACGTGTTCATTAATTGTCTTAGAAGCAGTATTTAGTACTAATGAGCACATTTTGTTTCACAAGTGTAGTGTAAAGACTAAAATAAAATTTAAATTAAAAAATTAAAGTGAATAGCAGAAATTTGATATCGGCTTTTCAATACATCTGCCAAAAAGCTAAAAAAAAGGAAAAAAACTTACAAAACCTTTCATTTGACCTTTCAGTAGGACCAAACAAAAGCTGTGATAATCAAAAGGTAAATTTTCTTAAAATAAACACAACTTACTTCCAAAAATGAAGCGTAATCCAAAAAGGAACAATTTAAAAATCACAGAAGCAAAATATACCAAGTGTCTGTACTTTATATTATTCTACTCTTATCTCTTACAGTTTTTGAAACTGAAACCTCCGAACCGAGGCTGACGCCATGACCAAAACTCTTATTTCCTGGAAAAGGCCCGGCGCTGGAGTTCAGTGGTCTCAATACTCCTTACCCATATCACCAAAGCTGATCAAAACTATAAATTATGTTAACTTTGTTTATATGGAGAAATAAAAGTTTCTCCATAAGAAAGAGTAATATGGTTAAAAAGTTATGAGGATGGAGGTGCAAATGTAATCGATTTTGATATCATGAATGGTGTATTAAAACTGAAATGGCTGAAGTCCTTTAGGTTGAACCAACACTCCTTCTGGTTCATTGTTCCCAACTTAGTTTTTCAAAAGATGGGTGGAATAGACTTTCTATTGCATTGTGATTTTGAATGTAATTTATTGCCAGTTAAACTCTCAGCTTTTCATCAGCAAGTACTTCTCTATCCATCCATCCATCCATCCATCCATCCATTATCCATAACCGCTTATCCTGTGCAGGGTCGCGGGCAAGCTGGAGCCTATCCCAGCTGACGATGGGTGAGAGGCGGGGTACACCCTGGACAAGTCGCCAGGTCATCACAGGGCTGACACATAGACACAGACAACCATTCACACTCACATTCACACCTACGCTCAATTTAGAGTCACCAGTTAACCTAACCTGCATGTCTTTGGACTGTGGGAGAAACCGGAGCACCCGGAGGAAACCCATGCGGACACGGGGAGAACATGCAAACTCCGCACAGAAAGGCCCTCGCCGGCCACGAGGCTCGAACCTGGACCTTCTTGCTGTGAGGCGACAGCGCTAACCACTACACCACCGTGCCGCCCAGTACTCCTCTACTGGAAGCTAATTTACAAACATAACTTCACACACATAACACACCTGTTTGGAATAATAGACATATTCTGTTAAAAAGGAAATTAGTGATTATAGAGGAATGGAAATGTAAAGGGATCTGGGCTGTAGCCCATTTCATGGATGATAGCGGAAGTTTGTTACAGCATGAAGAGTTTTGCCAGAAGTTCCAGCTCCAGTGCACTGTTAAGACTTACAATAGAATGATAAAAGCCATACCCATGTCTCTCAAATCAATGGTAAAAGAATGGATGGTATACTCAAATAGTTCCCCTGGACTGAGACAGCTCTGCTTAGGAGGTGTTGATTTATGTGATTCTAAATGTACAAACAAAGTCATAAGGAACATTTTGTTAAAAACTACTTTCCCAACCCAGTGAAAAGAAATTATATTCTAAAAGAATTTGAAGCAGGAAAAGTTAAGAGAATATGGAAAGGATATATTTTATGGCTATATGACCAAAGCAGGAGTTTGGCTCGCATTGTCGGCAGTAAGTCGGACTCGTTCCTGGTGTACGTGGGACTCCGCCAGAGCTGCCCTTTGTCACCGGTTCTGTTCATAACTTTTATGGACAGAATTTCTAGGCGCAGCCAAGGGGCGGAGGTTGTCCAGTTTGGTGGCATCAAGATCACGTCTCTGCTTTTTGCAGCTGATGCGGTCCTGTTGGCTTCATCAATCTGTGATTTACAGCATGTGCTGGGATGGTTTGCAGCCGAGTGCGAAGTGGCTGGGATGAGGATCAACACCTCCAAGTCCGTGGCCATGGCGCTCAGCCAGAAACGGGTGGAGTGCCTACTCCAGGTCAGGGGGGTTTGCTACCTAAAGTGGAGGAGTTTAAGTATCTCGGGGTTTTCTTCACGAGTGAGGGTAAGGGGGAGTGGGAGTTGGACAGACAGATCGGGGCAGCGTCAGCAGTGATGTAGATGCTAAACCGGTCTGTTGTGGTAGAGAGAGAGTTGAGCCAAAAGGCAAAGCTCTCAATTTACTGGTCCATCTACGTTCCCACTCTCACCAATGGTCATGAACTGTGGGTAGTGTCTGAAAGAATGAGATCGTGGATACAAGCGGTAGAAATGAGTTTTCTCCGCAGGGTAGCTGGGCTCTCCCTTAGAGACAGGGTGAGAAGCTTGGTCATTCGGGAGAGACTCAGAGTAGAACTACTGCTCCTCCACATCGAAAGGAGTCAGTCGAGGTGGTTCGGGCACCTTGTGGGTGGTAGAAATGGGCAACTGGACTTGCTTGAAAATTCTTGAAAACGTTTCACCTCTCGTCCAAAAGGCTTCCTCAGTTCTGTCTGACTAATAGGGAGTATCAGATATTTATCTTCTCCTGGATCAGAATCAGAATTCTGATGACCAGCTCATCTAAGGTGTCATTGAGGCATCATATTGGTGTGGGTCACTGGAGGCTGGGTGTGAACGGCGAGTCATTAGGGTGATCAAAGGATTGCCCGTAAGGGTGATCAATGGCAATCTGACTCCCTCTGTCCTCCTGTAAGTCACCGAAAACAGCTGGGTCCTGGCGTACACCCAGCCGTCTGGGAAGAGTGTCCAAGACCGCCTTGTAGATGTTTGACAAATGATGTCTTAGACCCCCACCTCTGTTCAGTGATGGCCGTTCCAGGTTGACAAAAATGGCTTCTTTAACTCCTCGCTCATACCAACGATCCTCTCTGGCTAAAATGCGTACGTTACAATCCTGAAATGAGTGTCCCTTGTTGTTAAGATGAATGTAGACAGCCAAGTCCTGGCCTGAGGAGCTGGCTCTCCTGTGTTGGGCCAAGCGCCTGTATAGCGGTTGTTTCGTCTCCCCAATATACGAATCCGTGCAATCATCACTGCACTGAATTGCATACACTACGTTGTTCTGTTTGTGTCTGGGTATTCTGTCCTTAGGGTGGACCAGTTTCTACTTCAGGGTGTTACTGGGTCTGAAATGTACCGGAATGTTGTGTTTGTAGAAGATCCTCCTGAGTTTCTCGGATAGACCAGAAATGTAGGGAATGACAATGTTCTTGCGTTTGTTCCTGTTATCATCCTTGTCAGTTATGCTCCTTTTTACAAATGCAAGAACATTGTCATTCCCTACATTTCTGGTCTATCCGAGAAACTCAGGAGGATCTTCTACAAACACAACATTCCGGTACATTTCAGACCCAGTAACACCCTGAAGCAGAAACTGGTCCACCCTAAGGACAGAATACCCAGACACAAACAGGACAACGTAGTGGAGGTGGCTGGGGAGAGGGAAGTCTGGGCTGCTCTGCTTAGTCTGCTACCCCCGCGACCCGGATCCGGATAAGCGGTAGAAAATGGATGGATGGATGGATGGATATGTACAATTTAACACACTCTACTTAAGGTAAGATGAACCCTGTCTTCCTTATGTATTTTGTTTTCATTATGTTAAAGTTTGTTTTTTTTATTTATGCTGCATGTATGTTTTATTTTTATCTCCCATGCTCAACCAGGCCTGGTGTTATGGTTGCAATGTTTGTAAGTGCCTTGTTTTGTACGACTTATAATAAAAGGTTTATTTAAAGGTCCCATGGCATGGTGGTTTGTTGATGCTTTAAACGGGCTCGTGGAGGCTTCCGGATGTTATATCCGCAGCCTTTCTCGAAATGAACCCTCGGCACGTAAATATAGCCTCCTGGGAGAAAGCCCCATTTCAGCGCTTTTCCCAGTGCGTCGTTTTGCTAATGAGAACCAGGAGGCGGGGAAGGGTAGAGGGTGGGGGCGGGCCATGGGGGGAGGGGGAGGGGCTTGACCAAACTGCGGCCATGCTAGCTGTGTGTGAACAGTAGCAATGGCAGGTCAAGCAACAGTCCAAGCTTTCGCTTTTGACCCGGAGTCCGACTTCACAAGTCTAAATAAGGGAGTGGGAAAATGTGTGTACAACACTAGTAGTATAGTATAGTAGTATAGTGTTTGCGTGCACACACATACTCGCTGCTATCAGCGCCTGTAGCCACGCTGCTAAGACAAAACCCCATTCTCCCTCGGACTCCTTTCGTAAACTCAACGTGACACAGAGAACAGAGAGTGAGAGTGTTTGGAGTGGTAGTTTACGAACGTATAATACCCTAGGCTTGAACACGCACTCCATAACCAAAGAGGATAGAAGCAGCAACTACAGCAACATAGCGCTTATCCAACAGAAGACATGCATTGCGGAGCAATAGTCAAACATAAGCTTATAAGTTACAGTCAATTTCCAGACTAAACTCAGTTTAACAGAGCATGCTGCATGCTCTTTAGTTTTGTAGCGCAGATTACCTGGCTAACTGCAGGAAGCGGTTAGCTGCACAGCTAATGTAGCCATTGCTAGGCTAACACACCGATTTTAAAACACGGCAAAACGACCAGTTATACACTTACTTGTTCGGTGTTTGTGGCTGATGCGGCAGGGATGCTTGGTACGGACCCAGGCTTCAGTGACAGTTGATGTGCAAAACCTGCCCTGTACTGTCCCAAGTTGTGGAAACATTCCTCAGGAAAATGCTTCCGACAAACATACACTGTCTTAGGTAGACTCGATGGTGTATTATTGAAGTAAATAAAATTAAGCCACTGTGTCTTCAGGGGCTCTCCCGTCGGCAGTAAAAACAGACTCTTTTCTATGTTGTCACATCCATGTACAGCGCAATTTCCATGTTTCGCTCGCTTAGGTGATGCCATGTTGTTGTGTCCTCTATGGTCTCCTCACTACAACTGGGCGGGGCAATCCATACAGTGAGTGGGAATCCAGAGGGGGGGCGTGGGGATCATCTCCCTTGCTGACGTAGTAAAGGGAAGCGTTTATCAACGCGCCGTTTTGACGCGCCATTCTCAAATGTTGGGCATAGTTTGGTTTACACATTATGAAATTTCTAGCCACTGGGGTGACTTAAGAAGGTCAGAGGAACTCATTTTAACGTTAAAAAACCTCAGAAAGTGAAAATTTCATGCCATGGGACCTTTAAAAAAAAATCAGTGGTCTCAATACTCTTTTTTTTTTTTTGACAACTTCCCGTAACAACTCAGAAGTGCGTCACATCTACATCACACATGGGACCACTAGCCAAAGAGGGCGAGGAAAGGGGGACAACCTGGAGTATATTTTAAAATAGGAACGCACTTTCCCTCAGTAATAAGCATAAACATGTCTGAAAGTGATTTCTTTAGTCTAGTCCATTTATTTAGAATGGTGAACTGAATTGTATACACTCGTTGGTCATTTTAATAGGAACACCTGTATGCGCATGCGTAGTGCACGACTGTTACACTCATTCTTACAACATGATGACAGTGGCTAAAGTCTCTACATGAGGCAGTAGCCACAAATTTTACAGAAATAGAGAGTGGTTGTTTTTATCGTGCTGCATGTTCTATTGAGAATCTGCAGCAACATGAGTTGTCCAAAGGCTTTAAGAAAGTTTTAGCAAATTTGTTGAGAGGCATGAAGAAAATGTTCATGAGTGATGGACAACATACTGAAATATAACTTGGAATTGAATTTCTAACAAAGATAGTTGCAGCAAATTGGACTGAACTCTAAATACACTTGTGTAACAAGTCATAGATGCTCTACTGCTCTTATTTTACAGTGGTGCTTGAAAGTTTGTGAACCCTTTAGAATTTTCTATATTTCTGCATAAATATGACCTAAAACATCATCAGATTTTCACACAAGTCCTAAAAGTAGATAAAGAGAACCCAGTTAAACAAATGAGACAAAAATATTATACTTGGCCATTTATTTATTGAGGAAAATGATCCAATATTACATTTCTGTGAGTGGCAAAAGTATGTGAACCTTTGCTTTCAGTATCTGGTGTGACCCTCTTGTGCAGCAATAACTGCAACTAAACGTTTCCGGTAACTGTTGATCAGTCCTGCACACCGGCTTGGAGGAATTTTAGCCCATTCCTCCGTACAGAACAGCTTCAACTCTGGGATGTTGGTGGGTTTCCTCACATGAACTGCTCGCTTCAGGTCCTTCCACAACATTTCCATTGGATTAAGGTCAGGACTTTGACTTGGCCATTCCAAAACATTATTCTTCTTTAACCATTCTTAGGTAGAACGACTTGTGTGCTTAGGGTCGTTGTCTTGCTGCATGACCCACCTTCTCTTGAGATTCAGTTCATGGACAGATGTCCTGACATTTTCCTTTAGAATTTGCTGGTATAATTCAGAATTCATTGTTCCATCAATGATGGCAAGCCGTCCTGGCCCAGCTACAGTAAAACAGGCCCAAACCTTGATACTACCACCACCATGTTTCACAGATGAGATAAGGTTCTTATGCTGGAATGCAGTGTTTTCCTTTCTCCAAACATAACGCTTCTCATTTAAATCAAAAAGTTCTATTTTGGTCTCATCTGTCCACAAAACATTTTTCCAATAGCCTTCTGGCTTGTCCATGTGATCTTTAGCAAACTGCAGACGAGCAGCAATGTTCTTTTTGGAGAGCAGTGGCTTTCTCCTTGCAACCCTGCCATGCACACCATTGTTGTTCAGTGTTCTCCTGATGGTGGACTCATGAACATTAACATTAGCCAATGTGAGAGAGGCCTTCAGTTGCTTAGAAGTTACCCTGGGGTCCTTTGTGACCTCGCCAACTATTACACGCCTTGCTCTTGGAGTGATCTTTGTTGGTTGACCACTCCTGGGGAGGGTAACAATGGTCTTGAATTTCCTCCATTTGTACACAATCTGTCTGGCTGTGGATTGGTGGAGTCCAAACTCTTTAGAGATGGTTTTGTAACCTTTTCCAGCCTGATGAGCATCAACAACACTTTTTCTGAGGTCCTCAGAAATCTCCTTTGTTCGTGCCATGATACACTTCCACAAACGTGTTGTGAAGATCAGACTTTGATAGATCCCTGTTCTTTAAATAAAACAGGGTGCCCACTCACACCTGATTGTCATCCCATTGATTGAAAACACCTGACTCTAATTTCACCTTCAAATTAACTGCTAATCCGAGAGGTTCACATACTTTTGCCACTCACAGATATGTAATATTGGATCATTTTCCTCAATAAATAAATGACCAAGTATAATATTTTTGTCTCATTTGTTTAACTGGGTTCTCTTTATCTACTTTTAGGACTTGTGTGAAAATCTGATGTTGTTTTAGGTCATATTTATGCAGAAATATAGAAAATTCTAAAGGGTTCACAAACTTTCAAGCACCACTGTATGTATTATTTTCATTTTTGTCCCAAGTTATAAAGGTTTCGGCTAAGGGCAGGGTTAGCATTTTATGTATCAACTGTCCTGTTATGACCTGGTGACTTGTCCAGGGTGTACCCCCCTCTCGCCCATAGTCAGCTGGGATAGGCTCCAGCCTTCTCGCGACCCTGCACAGGATAAGTGGTTATGGATAATGGATGGATGTGTCAGCTGTACTTATTTACACTTTTAAATTGTCTGTTTTTACCTTAGGTGTGAATAAACTGAATAAACCAGATTGGGAAATTATACCAATAACAGTGAATACTTTTCAACCTGGTCTATGTACATACACACTCAGGGGTCAATTTAATAGGAACTTGTTCTTGATTCTAAGATTCCTGTTCTTGGCTGCAGGAGTGGAACCCAATGTGGTCTTCTGCTGTTGCATGCTGAGATGCTTTTCTGCTCACCACGGTTGTTATGAGTTATATATCCCTCCTGGCAGCTTGAACCAATCTGGCCATTTTCCTCTGACCTCTCTTATCAACAAGGTGTTTGTTTCCACCCACAGAACTGTCACTCACTCACTTAGTGTTTTTTGTTTTTCGCACCATTCTGTGTAAACTCTAGAGACTGTTGTGTGTGAAAACCCCAGGAGATCAGCAGTTTCTGAAATACTCAAACCAACATCCTTGCCACACTTTAAGATCACAGTTTTTCCCATTCTGATGTTTGAACATTGTGAACATTAACTGAATCTCTTGATTTGTATCGGCATGATTTGATGCATTGTGCTGCTGTGAAGGGATCGACTGATTAGAGAACTGCATCGAACAGCAGGTGTGTGGGTATTCCTAATAAAGTGTCCGGTGAGTGTACAGTCATTTTAACACAGCAAAAATGGTAACATTTACACAGAACAAACATTTATTCTCAGGCATAAATACATCATAGCTATTAAAAAGCATATAAAAGGCATTTCTGCAAGCAAATTTTCAAAGAACAAATTCAAGATACACCATATTTGTTTCAATCATATTGATTTGATGTCACAGTAATATTTTTGAGCATGTTTATAATGTATTCTTTGTATTTTATCGCCAGTTATGCCCATTAAGAAAAAGAGGTTGTTGGGGTTTTTTAATTATAAAAGCCCAGCTTTCTTTTTCAGGTCACTCTGGCGCCACTTTGGCAGGCGTTGGAAATCATTTCTGGAGCAGCCGAGGAGACTCTCAAAGTCTGCATCACTCAGATACTCCTGAAACATACATTAATAGCAGCGAAGAACACAGAGGATGGGGATAAAAAGAGGGAAGACAGAGAACATAGATGAGAAAAGATGCTTTTTGGCATAGTATAAAGGCACGTTGTCTGTAATGAACATTAAACCTGTAAGATGTTGGAAGATGGAGTATAAAAGTGTGATGGAATAAGTTTTTTTTTTTTTTAAATCTTAGTACTTCTGAAATATTATTTGCAAAACAAACTATATTCTTTTGTACTCTCTCAGTTTGCCATATTTGCTTGCTAAATGTGTGGGTGAATGGGTTCTAAACTATGTAATTACAGCTTTTTTAAAAAATTATTTTTACTTGTCACACTGTAGAGTGGGGGAAAAAGCCCCCGTGGGGTAATACGCCCCCGGCCTGTTTTACCCAAAATAACCACCAGATGGCACAAAGTTACATTTCTATTGTTGCTATGGGCTGGCTTGACAACGGGGATATACAAATATCCACTGTGGATCGCATATCAGCAACGCAGCGGAGAGAAATAAAATTTCATGGTAAGTGATATAATTTTCAGATATCAGTAAAACTGTATTTAGATAGCTGCTATTTCGTCAGATATCACAGCTGTGTATGTGGTATGAGTAGACAAGTCAGTACGTTAAAAAAAATACATTAGGTATAAAAAGTTGAATCACATTTTGAAAGTAAGACCCTTTTTTGTAAAAGTGTAGTCTGTGGGGTAAAACGCCCCCTTAATGGCGGGGTAAATGGCCCCCAGGGGGCATCGTTTCCTTTTATCATAATTACTGTATTTCATACATTTCTGAATAGCAGATACATAGTTTTTAATAACATCTTGCTTACCTGGTTGAGTAAAGCAAGTAATTTGAACTTAATATTAAAAATAATTGAAATAAAAAAAAATTGAAATTAAAATGCAAAATATAATAAAATAAATGCATCTATTCATTAATTCAGGGATATTTTCTTGTTTCTTTCACATTATAGGCTTAAGTAAACACTTTTGCTATCCAAACAGCTTTTTTTGAGTGAGGGGGCCTATTGCCCCACCTCAGGGGGCCTTTTACCCCACTGGGGGGGTAAAAGGCCCCCTTGGCACAATGTTTGTTTTTGTTAAAAAAAAAAAAAAAATTAAGTATTAACTTTAGGCAAACTTTAGGTGGCATTATTGTTCATGTCACTGTTGTCAAAACTATGATTAAAACTAAACACATGGTTCATTTCAACTTGGAGAAAAACTGAAAAACTGAATGGGGGGCTTTTCCCCCCCACTCTACAAGATGATCTCAGTGAAAGTTTGGCTGAATTCTTTAACACACTGTCTGATAACATGAGCTGTTTTGCAATAAAGATCCTCCAACAATAGACTTGTGATTCAAGAAAACAACTACATCATCTGCTTACATACGCCATCAATCAGCGTGATCTGAACTTGTGCAGGGAAACATGCTCGCATTATACAACCATTCGCCAATGAGCCTGAGGTAATGAGGATATTTTTTTTCTGTCCATTCACATGTTTTGTTTAAGTCTCTCCATCACCTACAGTGCTGTGAAAAAGTATTCGCCCCCTTCCTGCTTTGTTCTATTTTTGTACATTTGTCACACTTGAATGGTTCATGTCATCAAACTAATTTTAATATTACACAAAGATAGCCCAAGTAAACACAAAATGCAGTTTTCAAATGATGATTTCATTTATTGATGGAAAAAAGTTACCCAAACCTACCTGGCCCTATGTGAAAAAGTAATTACCCCCTCAACCAATCAAGTCAGGTCAAGTTTATTTGTATAGCGCTTTTAACAATGGAAATTGTCGCAAAGCAGCTTTACAGAATTTTAATGACTTTAAACATGAGCTAATTTTATCCCTAATCTATCCCCAATGAGCAAGCCTGTGGCAATGGTAGCAAGGAAAAACTCCCTCAGACGACACGAGAAAGAAACCTTGAGAAGAACCAGACTCAAAAGGGAACCCATCCTCATTCGGGTGATAACCGATAGCATGGTTGAAGTCCGTTTAGTTGATGCTATAAACTGTTCATTGATGGAGACTTGAGTGCAAAACTGTTCATGACAACTGCAGTCCTAAAGTTAGCAAGTTAACTGTAGTCCTCAGCCATGAAAGCATTACTGTAAGTGTCCAGAGCCATCTTCCAAGTGTGACTTTCGACTGTCCATATGGGCCGTCCTCCACAGGAGCAACATGATGAGACTCCGACCAGACATGGGGCATCAGGATGGATCAGGCAGGTCCGAATCAAACAATTAACCAAATTTAATTGATAATTGGGCTCAATTTCACTAGCCACACCCAAACATGATTACTGCCAGACCTGTTCAATCTAAATATCACATAAATAGGACCAGGCTGGCAATGTGAAGTCGGCTAACAGATCTTAAAAAGATGCCACCAAGTAAAGAGAGTTACAAGAACAGATGCGCAACAAAATAATTGAAATCTATCAGTCTGGAGAGGGTTACAAAGCTATTGCCGAGGCTCTGGGACTCCAGCAAACCACAGTGAGAGCCATTATCTACAAATAGAAAAAACTGGAACAGTGGCGAACCTTCCCAGGAGTGGCCGGCCTTCCAAAATTTAACCAAGAGCGCTTCAACGACTGACCTAGGAGGTCACAAAAGAACCCTGACAAACATCTAAAGAACTGCAGGCCTCATTTGCCTCAGTTAAGGTCAGTGTTCATTATTCTACAATAAGGAAGGCACTGGGCAAAGATGGCATCCATGGGAGAGTTGCAAGGTGCAAACCACTGCTGACCAAAAATTGAATTGAATTGAATTGCACTTTATTAATCCCCAAGGGGGAAATTCTTTTGCTACCTAGCAACCACACACAACAACATACATCAGTAGGCCAGCTGACACTTAAGACAGGGCACAGTACAACATACACTACAACAACAAATAAATAAGTATACACCAGAACAGACACTAAAAGGACACAATAATAACAGCAATCTCAACAACATAAATCAGAACAGCAATGACAGTCAACAGCTCTTGTTAAAAAGTCTAATTGCTATAGGAACAAAGGACCTCCTAAATCTCTCTGTAGAGCATCTCAGTAAAAGGAGCCTTTGGCTCCTACCACTTTTAGTGAACATGCTGTACAAGGGGTGGTCATCCCTCGACATCACACTCCTCATCTTCCTCATCACCCGCTGTTCTAGGATTTCCAACACAGAACTTGGGCATGAACCAATGATGGAACCTGCTTTCCTTATCAGTTTGTTAAACCTGTTCCTGTCCTCAGCTGTTAGGCTACCGCCCCAACACACAACAGCATAAAAAAAAAACACTTGCCATAATCCCATGGTAAAACATGTTTAAAATAGGCCTGCCCATATCAAACGATCTCAGTTTTCTAAAGAAAAATAGTCTAGACTGGGCCTTCCTGAAGGTAACTCTGCTGTTCTTTTTCCAGTCTAGTTTATTGTCTAGATGGACACCAAGATATTTATATGAGGAAACTACCTCTACTGGATGACCTCTAATAAATGTAGGGACTACCTCATTTTTTTTCTTTTTAAAATAAAAAATATTAATTCCTTAGTCTTGTCTACATTTAAAATGAGATGGGCATCATCACACCAACTGACAAAGCTATCCACCTCATTCTGATACACTGCATGATCGTTGTTAGTAATGTAGCCCACTAATGCAGTGTCATCAGAAAACTTCTGTAAGTGACAAGAGGTACTGCTATGTCTGCAGTCAGAAGTATATAATGTAAATAAAAAAGGAGATCGGGCGGCACGGTGGTGTAGTGGTTAGCGCTGTCGCCTCACAGCAAGAAGGTCCGGGTTCGAGCCCCGTGGCCAGCGAGAGCCTTTCTGTGCGGAGTTTGCATGTTCTCCCCGTGTCCGCGTGGGTTTCCTCCGGGTGCTCCGGTTTCCCCCACAGTCCAAAGACATGCAGGTTAGGTTAACTGGTGACTCTAAATTGAGCGTAGGTGTGAATGTGAGTGTGAATGGTTGTCTGTGTCTATGTGTCAGCCCTGTGATGACCTGGCGACTTGTCCAGGGTGTACCCCGCCTTTCGCCCGTAGTCAGCTGGGATAGGCTCCAGCTTGCCTGCGACCCTGTAGAACAGGATAAAGCGGCTAGAGATAATGAGATGAGAATGAGATGGGGAAAAAAGGAGATAAAACTGTACCCTGTGGTGCCCCTATATTAGTGATGATGGTCTCAGAATTGGTGTCATGAACCCTCACAAACTGAGGTCTACTTGTGAGGTAGTCTGTGACCCATGCAACAGTAGATTTATTAAGATTAAAACCAAAAAGCTTTTTAGCTAAAACATGTGGCTGTAGAGTATTAAAAGCACTTGAAAAATCAAAAAACATTATTCTCACAGATGCAGCAGTCAACTCTAGATGACTGTGCACCCTGTGCAACAAATAAAGAAGTGCATCATCTGTACCTTTACCCCCCCCCCCAATAAGCAAATTGAAGTGGGTCCTGAAAGGCACTGACCTGTGCCCTTAGGTGCCCCAGCACAGTCCTCTCAAAAAATTGCATTACATGTGAGGTTAAAGCGATAGGTCTGAGGTCTTTAAGTGCCTTGGCATTGGGGGTTTTTAGACACTGGTACAATACACAATGTTTTCCAGATTGCTGGAATTTTTGACACAGACAGAGACAAGGTGTACAAATGATGTAGCACCCCACACAGCTGATCAGCACATACTTTAAGAATGCGTGGCATGATCCCATCTGGGCCAGGGGCCTTATTTACATTAAGCATCCTAAGCTGAGAACGTACCTCCTCAACAGTGATGGTTATTGGGGGGCAAAGGGAAGGACCACCTCCATCTTCCTCCAAGGAAATGAAGGAATATATTGATGCATGATTAGCTGAATTAACAGTGGAGTCAAATCTGGCATAAAACTGATTTGCCTCATCAGGTGTAAATATACCCTCTTTCGGACTACTAATCACAGGGCCATATCCCGTTACTGATTTTAAGCCCTTCCATAGACCTTTAGTGTGACACTCCTGGAGTTTGTTCTCAACCTTACTGTATCTCTGTAGTTATTTTTCCCTTGCCTTATGGCAGCCCTCAGTTTTTTCTGTGCAACCCTAACCCTATCCTTATCTTTACTCATGAATTCTTATCGTTAATTGCATTCTTTATTTCTTTTGAGACCCACGGCTTATTGTTTGAAAACAGTTTGATAGTTTTACATGGGATAATCAAGTCAGTACAGAAATTAACATATTCAGTAAAACACTCAGCCACACCATCAACCCCACTGGGGTCTTCCTCATAAAACACAGACCAATCCGTACACTCAAAACATTCCTGTAAATCCTCGCATGCCTCCTTAGACCATACACGCACTGATTTTGTTAATATGGAGCACTTGCATGTGACGTCACAGCCGATCCAGATTGTGACAGACACCATCTTGTCGGTCAAACGCCATATTCCGCCTTCTACTTCTGCTTTTACTTCTGCCTTTTCTTCTGGAAAACCCTGCTATATACAATTCTACTACAACGGCTGCGGCTACAAGCTCTCCCTACCTGTGCACGTTTTTTATGATTTTTGTGTGTATTTTTGCGTGTTGTTCGTCTGTACCGGACTTCAATATCCACTACAACCGTATGGACTTACTGGACATTGGTTTCCAGCAGAAAATGACGGTTTGTAGCGATTTCCATCGCATGCACAACATTCCGGACGAGAAAAAAAAAAAACATTCCGGATGAGATAGCGAGACCAGCGGGGTCTCCGTGGATTGTTATCGGAAGCAAAGCGAAGGAGGCGGTGTCGGGAGCGGAAGCAAAAGCGAGGCTGCAGAGCCGGCCTGTTGACTAAGCTCAGAAAACAGCCACTCAAATCTCCACTGCCAAGCCTCTACCTCTCCAACGCCAGATCCATGTAAACAAGACGGACGATTTGGAATTACAGCTGGAATTACCTTATTCTATTCTATAATCGGCTGGTCAGTGCTATACTCAATACTTAAGTGACTTACCCGTCCAATGAGGATTCTTGTTTACAAGATGCCACATCTGAGTCGCTGACAAATCCTGAATTTCTGTAGAGATAACTGTCCAGAGATTTATAAGCACGCAGTGCTTCACCACTGAACAGCGAGGGAAAGTTAATGAGGTAATTATACACGTCTGGGTATTCCGCTGGCAGTTCAAAATCCGGTCGTGCAAACTCCGTCCGGTAAGCCATAAGGGTCACAAATCTGTAGATCGTTTATTTTAGACATATATTTAGTTATCTGTTCATTAGAAAAATGAGCCGTGTAGTCCGTCGGTTGAAATTGATCCATTCTGTACACGAGTGCAGCAGTATTCAGCGGTGTTTTTGACCGACAAGATGGCGGTTGTGTACTTTCCGGTCACGTGACTGCAAGATCTCTATAGGCTGTTTACGAGCCACGGTGGTGTATTTGGATGAAAGGAGCACCAGGTTATGGTCCGATCTACCAAGTGGAGGGAGGGCAGTGGACATGTAACTGTCTTTAGAATTAGCATAAAATAAGTCAATAGTTTTGTCACATCTCGTGGGGCAGTTAACAAACTGCCTGAACGATGGCAGTGAGGCGGAGAGGGTGCAATGGTTAAAATCGCCATTGATCAAAACGACAGCATCCGGTGTGTGGCTTTGAAGTTCGTGAGCCGCTCTTACTATCAAATCAGTTGCCAGTTTGGCATTGGCAGATGGTGGGATATACACCACAATGACAATGACATTAGAGAATTCACGAGGGAGATAGTAGGGTCTGCAACTCACCGCCAGCAGTTCAATGTTCTGATCACACACTCTGCCTTTTGGTGATATGTCCAGGATGACACCATTGTTTGTTGACATACAGGCAAACACTTCCCCCCAATTTCTTGCCTGCCTTCACCAGGTCTCTGTCATATCGGATCATGGGGAAGCCATCCATTTCAGCGTATGCCGTAGTAATGCTGTCTGTAAGCCAGGACTGTGTAAAGCAGAGAAGGCTGCACTGTTGGTACAACCGATCATACTTCACACAAGCACTGCGAGTTCATCAACTTTGTTGACTATGGAACGCACATTGCCCATAATCACAGATGGTAGGACAGGCTTGTGCTTCCTGAGTCTGTTCCTCACCCTAACGCCGCTGCGTCAGCCTCTTTTTCTTCGTTTTAACTCCGGAGGTAAACCCAAGCGTAAATGGCCACAGTTCGCCATTGTATCCCGAATGCTGTATAATTCACCCAAGCTGTAGGAGACAACTGCTGCCAGGCCAGACACTCCAAGGCCTTGTACCTTCATACGGATAAAATCCACTCCACAAAACTAACCACAGAAGTCCAAACGTGTACACTTTAAATCCCGTCATATTGCGTGTGATTTTTGCGTTCTCAACAATAACACTGCAGTGACACGACGGTGAAATAAGACAAATAAAACAAACACTCTCACAACTGCAGGCAGTGAGTCGCCGACAGGGCAGGCGTCATTTTGCCTGACAAAAAGAACACAAAGGCTCATCTCACATTTGCCTAAAAGCATCTTGATGACCCTCAAGACTTTTGGGATAATATGTATTCTGTGGGCTGTTTGGAAGACACGGGTCCCGGTACATCTGGCATAAGGCTAACACAGCATTCCAAAATAAGAACATCATACCAACAGTCAAACACGGTGGTGGTAGTGTGATGGTCTGGGGCTGCTTTTCTGCTTCAGGACCTGGATGACTTGCCATAATTGATGGAACCATGAATTCTGCTCTCTACCAGAAAATCTTGAAGGAGAATATCCGCCCATCAGTTCGTGACCTAAAGCTCAAGCGCAGCTGGGTTATGCAGCAGGACAATGATCTGAAGCACACAAGCAAATCTACCTCTCAAAAGAAATAAAATTAAGGTTTTGGAGTGGCCTTGTCAAAGTCCTGACTTGAATCCAATTGAGATGCTGTGGTAAGACCTTAAACAGGCAGTTCATGCTCAAAAACCCTCCAATGTGGCTGAACTGAAAGAATTCTTCAAAGAAGAGTGGGCAAAAATTCCTCCACAGTGATGTAAAAGATTCATTGCAAGTTATCGCAAATGTTTAATTGCAGTTGTTGCCACCAAGGGTGGCCCAACCAGTTATTCGGTTTAAGGGGGCAATTATTATTTCACATGGGTGATACAGGTTTTGATGAACCCTTTACTTTTAATAAATGGAGTGATAATTTAAAAGCTGGATTTTGTGTTTACTTACATCGTCTTTATCTTATATTAGACTTAGTTGGATGACCCAAAACATTTAAATGTGACAAATAAGCAAAAATAGAAGAAATCAGCAAGGGGGCAAATACTTTTTCACAGCACTGTATTTGTAGATGTTCCATGAATTTTTTTGGGTAATCCTATGTCATCCTCCTACTAGTGACTTTTAGTCGAGCATTGTAGCAACTCACACTGAGATTTTAATCAAAATTTTTGAGAAGGTCCCAGCTGCAGCCTTGAGAACCAGGCAGGGCATGTGTAGCCCTGCCCTTAATCCTAACCCAAACCCATAGGGTGCGACTACACTTTTAGACCCAACCCTAATTCGGGTGGGGTTACACGTGCCCCACCTGGTTCTCCAGGCTGTAACCAGGTGTGCTTGAAATTTTCAGAACCTGCCAGAACTTTTGTCCGCTTTGGTTGCAGTGGCGCTAAATCGGCTGCTGTTGCGTACATCACAAAATCAGGGTAAAGCCAGCTTTATGCGTTTCAGCGGAAACATCTCTGATTTTCATTGGCTAATTTATCGTTCAAATTTTCCTCTACAATCTTACTCCATATTTATACTGTATTCAGTGCAACCTTATTTGAGTTTTAATCAATTTTTAAAACCAGTTTTAACGTCATTTTGTTTTAGTATTTTTTTTAACATTAAATTTACTTTCCTTGGACTTAAAAGTTACTTTAAAAGATATTTACTTGTTAACTTGCTTTAAAGGAGATATGCAGAACCATGGCCTCACTTTTTGTTTATAAACGCCTTGAGACCTCAAGAATGGCACAGGAATAGTTTTAAGCGTTAACAATAAATCTAATGTAGTAATTTTTATGATTAAAATGATTCATATAGGTAGCGGTCTGAGTGAATGACCTTGATATCTGTGACATCATAGCAGGAAGTCTATCGGTCTCATCACCATTTCCGCTATACTAAAACACAGAGCTGACTGCAACTTCGATCCTCCATTTTGAGCTAATTTATTGCCGTGCCACGTAGATGTGTTGCTGGCGGGTACAGCAACACGACAGAAGGTCGATTTATGTTGCATTCATGGCCCAAGAATGTTCAAACTGCAAAGATTTGGATGCGTTTTGCAAGAAATTCACAGGCACGTTTTACTGATGACTCATACGAAACTTCTGATCTGTTGAGGAGCGTTGGCTATAAGCCCGTATTGAAAGAGGGTGCAGTACCAACAATTAAAGGAAAAGAAAACTACAAGAAAAGGAAAGTAAGTTCAGTTGTGCCAGTTCTCCAGGAGTGTGAGCCAAGCAGTAATGGCGGAGTACTCAGTATGGAGAGAATGAGTGGGCCAGTCATCAGATTTCTCTGCTGGATATGCTTTTTAAGGGTGAGATATGCTTGCCTCAGCAGCAATATCTCACCCTTACGTGGAAGAAGTCAATGAACGAAGAACTGAAAGTCAGATTGTTTCAAAACAAAACAATCGGCCACAAGATCGGCCTTCAAGAAACGAGAACACAGACGGGTAAGATGCGACTCTCATTTGTTTACATAACACTCGTTTACCTGCATTTAGATTAATACATGTAACTTGTATTGTGTATTTAAGTTATCAGTATAAGATTATTTAACTTGCTTCAGAATGTGATTGTCTCAGTTCATCTGATTATTTAATTAGCCTTTTACATTTTATCAGTGAAAATGCATGCATGTAGATGCATGTTGCATAAGTTATAACACCCATCCTGTTTTAATGAGAGTCATCGGAGACTGTCAGTTCAATTCCATCCAATTCTCTAGAATAACTCTCAAAATATACTTTTTATTACCATTTATGCAGCATACAAAAATCAAAGATGGAGATACTATCCACTCAGAAATGTATTTAAAAATAAAGGTTCTGCAAATCTCCTTTAAGCTCTTATGGTGAAAACCATACTGTTCTCTCCTGAAACTGACCTTGTCTTGATTTCGTATATTACAATAACCCAAACACTAGAAACTCTGGGGTCTTGATTTCTATATAAACCCATGAAAGTTGATTTACTCATTCACTCTATCAAACATTCCCGTTCCTTATTACCCACCTCTCGTTTGCTGGGGTCCACTCCCTGAGGAAGCTCACTGGCACTCTTATTGATCAGCTGCTCACGACTCAAATTGACCGAGTTTTGAGCTTTAAAACGAGGCATATCGACACACGGGGCAGCGCTGCTCGTCGGGGGTTGAGGATTTGGGGATTTAGGGTTCTGAGAGAAGATTTCAGTGATGGGTCCACCAGGGGCGCTGTTGAGCACATCTCCACCCCTTGACTTCCTGTTCAAGACTGTGTTGTTCAGATTCTACATGGAAATGTTGTTTAGGTTCATATGAAGCTGATTTAGAGAGAAGCTTACAGTTAGGCCAAAAAAAAAAAAATGTGTGTTTCCGGTTACGTAGATTTCAAAACTAGGGTCGGTAGGCAGGCTTTTTTTTTTTTTTTTTTTTCAAGATGGCTGCCATAACCTATATTTAGACAGGAATAATTTCACAAAATATAATGAATTTCTTTGCAGGTCACCTGAGTTACCACCTTCTGATGAGTCTGATGCAGCATGAGACACCTTTTAACATGAATGTTTCTGTAAATATAACAGCTCAATACACCATGAGAGAGAGAGAGAGCAGCCCCGCCCCTCTCTGCTCCCTGAGTGGAGCTCGTCGCCTTGGTAACGGTGCAGGGAAAAGACACAATATGACAAGCAAAGAGCGCTTTTTCTCAGAGTTCCCTCCCCTCGAACAACGCTGATTTACACGGAAACGAAAGGAGCTATTCACAAAATTCTTTCACATTGAGTGCTACAAGGCTCCCATGAACACATAAATGTAATTTTTTTTTGTCCCTAGTGTAAAAAATGTGGACACTAGAGCGAGTTAAAAACAAGTGACTTTTCTGATTTTGCAGTAAAAGCACTGCCAGGTTTATAATGTGAGTCCATGGGAGAGCGCGGCTGTCCTCTCCTCACTTTCAGGCTTCTCATTCAAAAACTGTAAATCCTATCGCTCAGGGAGACACTTGTCTTGATTCGCACAATGTGTGACTACAACTTTTGAGAAAGTTGTGTGTGTAGAGTGAAAATTGTGGCTGAGAAAACAGTTTAAATGAGAAAGTTAGAGCTTTTTTTTTTCAGGCTGCCTCCACTCTAAACTCCTGAGCGCCGCTGGTGTGTAACGCAATAGACACCCATTATAAAGCCGGAATTTCTCCAGATGTGCTCATGGTGTTTGATCTGTGACTGATCAAAAAGTATAGAGCCTAGCAAAAAAGTTGAATGCCAGATCCACACAGGAGAATTTTGTCTCCGTTTTAAAGTTTGAATCTGTTCCCTCCAACACACTACTGCCTCCGCCGAGTGCGCGCGCACACCGCATGTCGGGGCGGCGGATGAGTTACTCTCCCCTGATCAACGAAGTCGGCGGGGAATTTGTGGTTATTATCGGTACAAACAGCGCGAATCACAACTTAAATGAGTGCGGTTCAGTTTGACATTATTGTCAGTCCATTAGATAAACATTTAATTTTATTAAAATCGAAAATTAATATTTAGAGCCTGTGGGCTACAAAAATAAGTCATTAAAGTAGCCGGCGGGACTTAATTGTGTAGTCGGCTGTATGGCCGGCAGCCGGCGCTTGTGGAAAGCCCTGATTTTCCCAGTGAGTGACAAAAACTTCCGGTTCACGCGGTTGGGTTATATGTAAAAGTCGCAACTGGGAAAAAAACGAAAAAAAAGTTTAGGGTCGGGCGGTACGGATTAGGGTCGGTCGGGTAACCGGAAACACACTTTTTTTTTTTTTTGGCCTTAGGAGTTTAACCATTTGATATCAACTCAAATACAGACATCCACATTGGATACTGTTAAGGTTAAGGCCAAATGTTTACATACACCAAGCTGACTGTGTCTTTAAACAGTCCGAAAGATTCCAGAAATTGATGTAATGACATTTAGATGTTTCTGATTGGCTAGTTGCCATAATTAGGAGTTAATTAGGAGTGCATCTGAGGATTTATTGAAGGGCCAACCTTCAGATTCAGAAAACAATGGGATGCCAAGGGGAAATTCGCTCAACTCAGCCAAAACATTTAAAAAAAAAACAATTGTGAACCTCCACAAGTCTATTTTTTCCATTCACAATTTCCTTGCAGACTCTGCATCATTTAGGGTAGCAGCACACATTAGCTTCCAGGAATGAACAAACTTTGATCTGAAAGATTCAAGTGAACCCCAAGACCACAACAAAGGAACTAGTGAAGGAGCTGAAAGCATCAAGTACCAAAAATGTACACCTACCATTAGAGAGTCCATGGCCACGCGAGGAAGAAATCCCTATTCTAAGACCAGCATAAAAAACCCCATGAACAAATCCTTTTGGAGAACAAAAATTAAACCTTTCCATAATGATCAGGGTTATGTGTGGAGGAAAAGGGGGGAGGCTTTTAATCAGAAGAGCACCATCCTAACTACGAAGCATGGTGGTGGCAGCATTATGTCAGGGGGCCTTTTGTTGGAAAAGGGACTGGTGCAGTTCACAAAATTGATGACATCATGAGGAAGGAGGATTATTTCGAAATAATGAAGCAAAACCTCAACAAATCAGTTACAAAGTTAAAACTTGGTTGCAACTGTGTCTTCCAGCAGAACAACGATCCTAAACATACTTCTAATGTTGGAACAAAATGGCTACAAAGACAACAACAAAGTGAAAGTATTGGAGTGGCTGGCCATGACAAAACCCCTGACCTGAATCCCATAGAAAGTTTGTGGACTGCGGTAAAATACAGAGTCTGAGAAAGGAGGATTACAAACCTGACTGAGTTACGCCAGTTCTGTCAGGAGGAATATGAGAAACTTCAAGCAACATTTTGAGAAGTTTGTGGAAGGCGATCCCAAAAGTTCGATTCAAGTATTTCAAAGGCAAAATCTAACATAGTGTATGTAAAGTTTTGACTTTTGACTGAAAATATGATACAGTAGATAAAATCTGAAATACATTTGTATATTTGTACAGGAAATGTAATATTTTAGTGTGTATAAAACCAAGTAAAAGTACAACAGTTAAAATGAATGTAAAGGTAAGTAATAAAAACCATCTCGTTTTGCAATTCATTGATCGATGAGGTCTGACAGCTGTAAAGTGTTTGATTTCTGCATACATGTCAACCTATACGGATTGTCCGGAAATTATACGGATTTTAGCTGGTTTCAAGGGCGTACGGGCGTATAAACAAAGTCTTATGGATTTTCAGTATTTTCTGACCTAAATTTATTTTTATCTTACTTGAACATCATCAGCTGATCGTCGCAAAAACATACAAAAGCTCAATTTATAGACAAAGACCAGCGTGTATGCAGGGGCAGATAACCCAGATTATGTGAAACCGGATGTTTATTCCTCAAGCCTTGTGCAGTATCGCGACTGCGAGACTTCGCTCATTCTGGTCATGCGCACGATCTGCATTTAAACGCGCCGAACGGTCATTGTTCGAATGATTTTCTCATTGTGCAGAGCGACATTGTTTACACCTGAGAGATTTTGAATAGCGCCTGCTGAGTGAAAGAATGGGAACACCGAGAAAGAAAATGAGATACGGCGGGTGGTATCTTCCTGAATGGAAGGAGACATTTAATGGTGTCATTGTTCAGGTGAAAAATGAGGAGTACGCGCACTGCACAGTTTGTGTGCGAGATATAAAAGTTGCAGCGTCTGGAGTTTACGACGTGAGGGAACACATGAGGTCCAAACTACATCAGCAAAATTTACACCAGAAACAGAATCAGCCGCAAATGACGATGTTTGCAAAGCCTAAGACCGATGATCAACCAACAAGTGTAATAAGAGCAGAAGTTACGATCTGTAATTTTATTGCTCAGCACAATTTGCCGCTAGCCGTTGCGGACCACCTGACAGAACTGTTGCCGCGAATTTGCACAGACAGTACGATTGCGAAATCTATCAGCTGTAGGCACACCAAAACAATCCAAATAATCAAAAAGAGCTCAGCCCCCGAAGCTACACTACCGATCATCCAGCACTGCCGGACGTCGCCATTTTCCTTGATGATCGACGAATCCAATGACAAAGACGGACAAGCGACTGGCCGTTTTGGTGCGGATCTTCGACATAAACAGAGGGGAGAAGTCAAGAATCATAGACATGCCCGTGTGCAATATCGGCATGGGCGAGGCGATTTTCGACATGCTGGACGAAGTTCTCAGGCAAGTTATATTTACTTATTTATTTATTTTTTCAAAGGCTATAAGGATTTTATGTTGATTTTATGGATTTCTTCCTCTGATACTACAGGTGGACGCCCAAAGGGGTTGACATGTATGTTTCTGTTGCACAAAAACAAAAGGCTGCTTCACTACTCTTAGTTTTAATTAATAATAATGAACTTGACATTCATTGTTACAAAAGGTACAAAACTGTACCCTTTAGGGTTCTTCCCCAGTGATGAGCAGTAGTACTGTTTATCACCTTTATATTTGAGAGTTTTGATTCCTCAAAGCAGTTCTATGTTACCCAGAACACATAGAAAACATACCACAGTGATCTGTGTAACCGATCCTGAGGCAGACAGTTTACTCTTCATCTCTTCATATGACAATCCTCCCTGAAAAATATAAATTCAATTACTCTCTCAGGAAACTTACAATCACTGAGGTCAACACAACAAGTCAAAGCCAGCACCTTCTACTGACTGGTTCCATTCCCCCCCCCCCCCAAACTCACACTCCACTTGTGAGTGTCCCAAGCATTGAACCATCCTGTGAAAGTAGGTGGCTCGTAGCCCTGTTTCACTGAGATGATGGGGGTTTCAGGGTCGCGACCTGCTGGATGGGTCTTCAGATAGTCTATTGTACTGTTGTGAGACTCCTGGATCTCATATTGGTTAGCAGAATTACCAATCCACAGGAAAATCTGTGGAGAATATGATAAGCATGTTAACAATAGTCTCTTGACTGGTTAAATTATTATGTCTGTATTATCTGTAGTTTCTGAAATGCATAAAAGAGCTTACAGAAATACATCAGTGTGATCATTTCAAATCCGTCTTGTCTTAATATGGGGTGCGTTTGAAACAGGGAAAATGCTGCCTCAGGAGGATGTCTAACAAGGCGTCAAGGACCCTTTCAAAACTTTTCGAACTCTCATTTCCTGTCTACTAAGATGCCATTAAACTGCCCCCAGGTAAAAGCACCATCGATATATCCTCAAAGCTACCCATTACTCAAATATGTGTGGCAGCTCCTTAAAGCAACGGAATAAAAAAGGCAGAAGAATCTTCACAGAAAATTGAATTCATATACAAATGTAATTTTTGGGCTTTTTTTGCCTAGATTTTTGAAAAGTTACAGCAAAATAAACATTGTACCATCATATAACCCCATTACTGTAACCAAATACATTTGTTTGATACCGTATGATTTGTGAGGAATTTGCTAGCCCACTAACTAACAGTTGCGAGCTTGCTCAAAATGAAAAAAAAAAAAATTAGTTCCAGCGTGTTGATATCATGATGGGCTGACATCACGTTACTGTAAATGTTATGCTAAGAGATAGTTTGAAATAAATGTTCTTAGAAGATGCCTTCAGTTCAAAGTCCTGCCTTATGAGACACCTGAAAAAATCCACAAGAAAATCAGGCACAAAATATGGCTTCGCACAAACCAACCTCATCCCAAGTGTCCAGCAGCATGACATCATCTTCATCCAAGTCATCCTGGGTGAAATGAGCCACCTCGTTCATACGGAATTGCCCACTCTGGTTAGAACACTCAAAAAGGCGGGGACTGTGCAATGTCGTCGCCTTCTCAAACCTGGTGGATGTCAATGGTATAGAAATTTATTGATTAAGCACCTTTAGTTTTACATATAGAGGTTAAAAGATGCTGATGATTTGTTAACGGACATCACGAGATACCTCTTGTCACTGGCGTATGGCGCTTTTCCACCCAGTGCCACCCAGAACTGTGCCGGCTCTTGGCCTTCCATCACAATCTGCTTTTCCTCCCTTGAAAGTACATCAGCCACTGTCTTCCCCATCTCACGCTCATCACCACTGCAGCCCTATTGATACACAGAAAGACAGACATGGCTGAAAAACACCTTACATAACTTGGCTTCACATTGGGCTGCATTACACCACCCTGTCATTGATCATTTTCCTGTACCGGCACACACAGTCATGTTTTATTCCTTACTGAAACAATGAGAACTAAATAAAGATTGAATACTTGCCTTTCCATACCACATGTACGCCACGTCTTTCGTTTGTAGAAGAAAGACATCATTGCTGTTGAGAGAAGAGGCTCTGGCTGGCACCTCTGTAGCCTTGGTATTCATTTCATTCGTTCCTCTGACCTGGAAAAGCCTGGCACCAGAATCAGGGTTTACCACGCCCGGTTTTCCCGTCCCACCCTTGGAACAAGTCAACATGCCATTAGAACATCTAAGTATCTCATTTCAGTGTCTTTATAAGACAGAAACCAAATTTTACAGGACAGATACCATAGTCTGTATTTTGGTGAGTTCTTTAATCGGCACTGTACCATTTTTGAGAACTAAATATTGTTTGGGTATACAGTGTATACATGCACACACACACACACACACACACACACAAGAATTAAAGGTCCAGAATGTACAAGTCTCTTTGATCCCTCTATTGTAATATGGCTTGGTGGAAAAACACTTGTCATGATTCTTGCACAATTTACACAATTTCCATAAAAATGTATGTAATTCAATGAAGAGCAAAGTAGGCTATTTTAAGGTACTTTTTCAACTCCAGTATATTGTTCAATGGTAAGGCTAACACTTGCATGGAAATTGTAAATAAGGCAAATATTGAAAAACAGCACATATTATGTGCATCTATATTCATTACTACTGTGTATATAACCATATAAGTATAATTTACCTCATAGATGATGAGTTTCCCCTTAAACATGGCCAGAAAATGGCGTGGTTCTTTGCCCATGGTCACCCTGACCTGAACAGGAGCTCCATTATATTTGTTATCTACATTCACTGCTTGGTAAGCACATGCAGTTATCTCGTCCTGTGTGGCATGGCGACCCTGGACAATATATGAGCACATTTTGAGAATCATACATTTCATATTAGCTTTATAGAAAGTGATAGATTTTTCCACAATTCTCTATGATAAGCATTTTAGAAATCATAGGATGTTTGAATACAAAATCTGACAAGTACATCTGTCCAAGGATGATCCTGCATACAAGTGAATGTATGCATATAAGAGTTCAAGTTTATATTTGTCCATTTGACCAAAATGTTCACTATATCTCGGTATATTTTTATTTTAGGGCCAGTTTCCATTTGCTTACCAGCCACATGTAGAGAATGTACTGCGGTTTGTTGGATCTGTTGTAGGTATAGAGCACTAGATAACAATCTCCTCCATAAAACTGCCCATAAGTACTGGGTGGTACCTCCTGAAGCTCCAGGTGCTCTACACGCCAAATCTGATTAAATGTTAAATAGTACAACTATTGTTTAATGTTAAACAGTACAAATAGTAAACACATACAAATGAATCCTTTTAGGATTGTTGTGGTGGGTATGTGTTTATAGTCCTCTGCACCTGTAGGTCTCCAGAACCATCGTCCACCATCCGCTCCTGTGCAGCCAGTTTAGGGTCAGCATGAAGTTCCATGACGTCAAACTTCACCTGGTCTACTTTGGCTATAAGACATTAAATCAATACACAGCCACACTAAGTTTGTCACAGGCATTCGATAACAGAGTAGATACCTATCTTGCCCCTGGAGTAGGTTTTCCCCAGGCCCTGGGTTTGGCCTGCCTCTTTCCAGGACTCGAAAAGTTGTTTAAACATGACAGATTCTGCACCTTCATTGATCACTTCCACATTAGTGGTGGGCAGATAGTTTTTGGCTTTTATAAATCCCTGAAAAGGAACATTTTGATGAGGTGATAGTGATTCTTATAGGACAAATCATACATAATATTATGATGCAAAATTGTAGGATTTAGTTTACCACTGCTTGTTGAAGGGCTGAACGCCTCTCCTGTACATTAGCCTTCTTTCCTTTCCAAACGATCAAAGAAACACCTCTTACATCTACAATGTAGCAGTCCTAAAAGAGAGATAAGGACTTACGGTAGTGTCCATGGCACACAGAACAGAGGCAAAGTGACTACAAGAAAGAGATAGATTTGCTCACATCAGAATGCAGAAGGTTTTGGGTCAGTGGACTAGAGGCCACCTCCTGTACTACCAGCTTATCATTGACATCTGATACCCTGTGAACATTACAAGTAATTAGGCAATAACATCATTAATACTGCAACGACGGAGCATGAACAAGAGCAAGACACAACCCCAGAAGAAGGGTAAAGGTGTATTCAAGGTACTCTAGCTAAAGAACTGGGATATCCTCCTGAGAACCAACCCATAGACTTGTGTCCTCTGTAGTTGACATTTGTTTTACGTGCACACCCTCTTACTCTTTCAAGCTATTCACTTGAATCCTGGTGTCTTGTAAAGAGTACATCCTGGGCTTTCCAATGAAATATCATGTGACTAGGAGGGTTGCTGGGAAATTCCTAGTAAGGAAATCACAACAAAAGAGAAATTGAGAGACATGTTTTTTTCTTGGTTTCCAGGAGGATACACCCATGTGGAAGAGCAAGGATAAACCATCATGGACGAGGGTGGAGTTGAAACCTTGAAACTACAATGTGTAATGCATAATTCTTCTCATCAATAACACCTTTTATTTTTAAAGTAATTCCATAAACATGCATGATTTCTGATACATTTAAACAAACAATCACTGCATTTAATATTAGTATTGGTTTCAGATGTTCTCAGGAACGGTCTCTTTCAGTGGTCCTATCCTCTGACCCAGAACAGCTCTTGCAACCTTCATGAGTTCAGAGGCTTCTTCTCTGTCCATTGTGGAACACCAGAGATATACTCTTCTGAAAGGGCAGGGACATGTCCTGGTGGAAGACCAAAGATATGCCCTTATGGAAGAGCAGGGATATATTCTCATCGGGGAGCAGGGATTTACTCTTGGAATACATCTTTTTGGAAGAGCAAAAATATGCCTTTGTGGAAGAGATATGCTTTAACCTTGTGGAAGGGATTGGATATACCTTTGTGGAAGTGATGGGATATACCCTTGAGGAGTAGACTGGACTTACTTTTGAGGAATAAATTGGATATAACCTTGTGGAAGGGATGGGATATACCCTTGTAGAAGCGATGGGATATACCCTTGTGGAATAGACTGGACTTACCTTTGAGGAATAAATTGGATATACCCTTGTGGAAGGGATGGGATATACCCTTGAGGAATAGATTGGACTTACCTTTGAGGAATAAATTGGATATACCCTTGTGGAAGGGATGGGATATACCCTTGAGGAATAGATTGGACTTACCTTTGAGAAATAAATTGGATATACCCTTGTGGAATAGACTGGACCTACCTTTGAGGAAGAAACTGGACATAACCTTGTGGAAAAAATACAATTCTGAAAGAGATGGGGCATACCCTTGTGGAAAAGATGGGAAATGCCATTGTAGAAGAAATGAGACATACTGTAGACATATAAACGCGATTAGATAGTGGAAAAGATTGGGTATGTTCTTGTGGAAAAGCTAGAACATACCCTTGGGGAAGAGATGACATATACCTTTATAGAAGAAATAAAATATTATCCCTTGTGGAAAAGATGGGACATGCACTTGTACAAGAGATGGCACACACACACCTTTGTAGAAGAAGTGACACACATTCTTATGGGGGAAAAAAAGCAATATTATCGTACCTTGTGTAAAAGATGGATTCAATTCTTGTGTAAGAGATTAGATATATTCTTGTGAAAGAGTATGAAAATGTGAAAGAACAGGAATATACTCTCTTTAAAGAGAAGGAAGTAGAATCTGGTGCCTTTAACCTGAGGTGTTGTATTATTCCACCACAAATACCATATCCCATATCCACACAATCCCAGTAAGAACTTTTTTCCTTTTAAAAACAAGTAGAAAACATTTACACACACAAAAAAAGAATTTTACAATGAAATGATCATTTTAAAATAATTAATGAGCATGCTTACTGGTAAAGTTTGACATTAGCAGTCTGGTACTGGTTTGGTGTGTTGTCAGGGACAGCATCTTTCAGTGGTCCAGTCCTCTGGCCCAGCACAGCTATCATGACCTTCATCAGTTCAGGGGAGTCTTCTTCTTTCTCCCCCTCTATTATCCCTATCTGCGCTCGCCCCCCTCTCTCTCTATCCCTAATGTTCTGAGCTAGCAGACATGCCTATGGAGTACAAGGGCAGAGAAGTATTAATACAAGGTAAGGATTAATGCATTTATCAAAAGAGTTTAACCATGGCTGATTCACAGTCGTGCACACAGGTCTAGTTAAATGAACAAAGGGGTGAAATGAATCTCACTGTACTTTTAATCTCTCCTGTCTGTTACTCTGAGGACCATTCCACTGCACAATATTTTTTCCCATGTCCAGTAGAAAGACATCCCCAGTGTTGAAGCTCATCCATGATACATCCACCTAGGGACCCAACAGATAAACTGAACTCAAATACTATACAATCCAGCTGACATACAGTATTAAGCACTCCACTCAGTCTAATAATTTGACTATTCCTTGTATAGCCCCTTCGGACATAATGCGTACAACTGTACACATGAAGTTCCATAGCAGTTTTCCTTGTGTCCGAAGGGGTTATGCACAATGAAGTATAGTGTACTAATATTATTTGCCAAAGCCAATATAATAAGACTAGTTAATGTTTCACAGTTAATATGGAACAACTGACTCACTCAGTTTCCATAGCCAGGGGCAAGGCAAGATACACCAACACAGCGAAATATTTTCTCTGTATTGTTTTGTGACTGAGCTTATGAGGGCAAAACAACACGCAGACACAATTTAAGCACTGCTTTGACAAGTTTCAATAGTCCAAAGGTGCAAGATCCTACTCTTTTAGGAGTTTTAACTTTGTGCAATGAATTCTGCAAAAGGTTAGTATTTTGGCTCAGCGAACACTTTGCATCATTAGAGCTAATATCATGCTAGCTGGCATGCTATTTGAGAACATTTTAAAAGGTTCTTGTAATAAAGCTGTTGTTAGTTAGCTTTAGCTAATGGTTTCATGTGTTCCTTGAATCCCTTGGCAAAAGAGTTGCTTTAAATTTAGGACATTACACATTTCTATGTTATCTTAAGTGAATAACTTGAAGCTGTACTTCAACTTTTATGAGTGACTGAGTATTCATTTAGATAATTAATTGCACTTTTAATTTAATGTATTTGTACCTGATCTGATTCCTATCAATCATCACTGCTATGGCATATAGAATTCCTTTGCCATTTCTATTAACATGCACGCAAACAGATATTGTGGTGACTTTTCCATAGTGACATAAGGTTAACAGTAGCATCAGCAACCTCGACAGCAGTGACGTTCTTCCGGCCTTTGACGTGCAGCAGACGCAAAATGTCATAGAAGTTGGTCTCGACGTGTTTGAACCCTGACCCCACACCTCCTTTTTTATATCTGAGGAAAATCAGAAAGCATGGACTTTATGTCGAAAGTGGACATCTACTCTGCTGATCCTTGCTTGCTCCTTAAAAGTTTACTCACATTATGCCATTTTTGAAGTAACCTTTAAACTTGGCTGATTCATAGCCCTGGACCTCACGGTGCTGCACTGGGCTGCCACCCAAACATTCGTCCATCTGCGTCACGTAGATGGCCGCAGCACCCTGCTCGTCCTGAGAGGAACTATTCCCTATCCAGTAATGGATATCCATGGAACGAGCATTTGCTGGCCCTCCCTGAATCTCACACACACACACACACACACACACACACACACACACACACACACACACACACAGCTTTAGACACAGATGTGTGTGTGTGTGTAGGGGGAAAATCTTCTAATTGGAATATTCAGGGACAGGTTCCAAAGCCAGCAGAGTCATTTTGACATTTCATCACACATC